>NC_073385.1:17354899-17654899 GCF_028641065.1 Leucoraja erinaceus
TATGGGGAGAAGGCAGGAGAATGGGGTTGAGAGGGAAAGATTGAATGGCGGAGTAGACTCGATGGCCTAATTCTGCTCCTATGACTTATGATGGGCCAAATGGCCCAATTCTGCTCCTAGTACTTATGAAAAGCATCTTAGCATTTCTTGTCCTCAGGAATACATGGTTAACGGATCCACAACATACCACTACGGTGGCCACAGACCAAGCACCACACAATTCAACACAGAATGCAATTGAAATGGTCTGCGGAGGTCCTGGGAAATTTGGGCACAGTTGCCACAAAAGGAGGAAACACTGGATGTAATTCACTTCAGCTGCTTTACTGTGAGGTATCACTGCACACATATCAAATTATTCATGCTGCCCCTCTCCCATATATGTCTGTTGAAACACTCTGCCGGCCATTTGCACACATCCATCTCCAGGTCGCTGAACGCTCTCCTCAATTGAGTCGTGCAATGTGTTGACATGTCCACATCAACAACGTTAGGCAGAGTTTACCACCGCAACAAAGTACTTGTACCGATGATACTTTGTTCATCTTCTTCTCACTGAAGCAAAAGGCTGGTCAACCTCACACGGCTTTGAGCTTTGCATGACCCTTACGTTCAGTCAGACAGAGATAAAGAGACTGAAGGTGCTGGATTGACAAATGAGCGGGTCAGGCAGCATCTCTGGAGGAAAAGAAATGATGGGTGGACATTTTGGGCTCGGGCGATTCTTCAGAAAGGAGGACAGAGTGGCAGCTGGAATGAATGGTGTTCTTCAATAGTGTTCTGCTCTGAATAATGATGGGACAGGAGGGGCTGAAGAAGGCATCTGCCCACGTTTTTGTGTCCTGACCTTCACAGGACGTTTCGATCTCCAGTGGCCGCTGGTAAAATCAACATCGGAACCAGTGTAACTTTCATAGACAACTCTACATCAGTGGCAATCTGGGAACCAGGCCCATCACCTATTTCCATTGACTTTTAGGTCCTCAAATGAGATGTAAATAGGGTGGTCTCCACTCGAGTGATTCCCTCAAGCCCAGAGATTTCACGCTTCTAATAAAATAACATGACCGCTGGACCAGGTCACATAGGTATAAAAAAAAATTATGGCCTTTCATTTTGGTCCAGAGAATCTAGATCATAGGATTACATTCTCTTTTCAATAAAATATCAGACTTTGAAAGCTTGGAAATTTCCTATTCACATAAAAATAAACAAAGACAACACTTTTAAAAACCCAAATCTCACGATCATTTTACATTCGTTTAAGAAAGAACTGTAGATGCTGGAAAAATCGAAGGTGGACAAAATTGCTGGAGAAACTCAGCGGGTGAGGCAGCATCTATGGAGCGAAGGAATAGGTGACGTTTCGGGTCGAGACCCTTCGAGGAAGGGTCTCGACCCGAAACGTCACCTACTCACTCCTTCCTAGACTGGCCACCGTTGTATTAAAATTCACATACACTGAATGTCATGCGTTCCTATGAGCCACTATGACTGATGATAAAGAATACTTTTTTTAGATTCATTAATCAAAACAGCAAATGCTAGAAATTGGGGCGCTGGGAGAATACGCTGCTATAAAGAAAAATAACACTGTTTCACTCGTCACAGACCTGGTTCTGCCTTTTTAACATGCACTGTCGTGCTGCCAGGCCTCCAGTTTCCTGTAGTATGCTGCTTCAATCCCATTTTACATTTGACTGGAGGGTGTGAAAGACATCAGTGGAAAGCAAGGATGGAAAATGAGATTGAAGTAGGAGGCAGCTTTCGGAGGTTGGCAAAGGTGGCAAGGTTTTGTAAGCCTGTTGCCCGCTGTGCAAAGACGCTATGACACACACCCGCTTCTATGGTAGGACAGCAGGAGGAAACACTTCAACTCCCCCTCGCATTCCCAATCTGACTTTTCTGTCCTGGGCCTTCTCCAGTGTCAGAGTGAAGCCCAGCGCAAATTGGAGGAACACCACCTCATTTTGCTTGGGCACCTTACACCCCAGCGGTGTGAACATTGACTTCTCTAACTTCAAGTAGCCCTTGATTTCCCTCTCTCTCCATCCTCTCCCCATTGCCAGTTCTCCCACCAGTCTTACTGTCTCCAACTACATTTTATCTCTGTTTGCTTTGCTGTTACCATCTCCCAAATAACAATGATCTATTCTACATTTTCCTTGATCACTATTCCCTTTGTCCTGTTTTCACACCTTACACTTCCTTATCTATGTACTGCCCACTCCACTGACATCAGTCTGAGGAAGGGTCTCGACCCGAAACATCACCCATTCCTTCTCTCCAGAGATGCTGCCTGTCCCGCTGAGTTACTCCAGCATTTTGTGTCTGTCTATGGTAGGACAGACTGAATTGCCTGCTTTCTATTCACTTGGATTCCAAGGGGTAATCTCTCCTAATGCCTGAGCTGCACTTTAGTAGCAGATGCTCTGAAAAAAACAAGATGCAATTTCATCCAACGGGAACTTCATATTGTAAAGGACCTGTCCCACTTTCACGATTTTTTCGGCGACTTGTCATAGTCGCAGCAGGTTGCCGAAAATGTTCCACATGTTGAAAATCCAGCGGCGACCAGAAAAAGGTACGACTCTTTGGGCGACTACTCACCACCAAACAGGCGTCACCCCGTGACATGTTGACACGTGACGCCTGTTTGGTGGTGAGTAACCTGCTCGGCAACCTGCTGCGACTGTTGACGGGTGCCGGCAAGTCGCCGAAAAAAATCGCGTAAGTGGGACAGGCCCTTAAGGGTCTCCACTTTGAGGAGAACTTTTACCGAGCAATGCAATATTGATTATATCAGTATTGATTATATCAGTCTGAACAGCAAGGTTGGCTCCTCTCAACTGCCTAATTATCGGTCAATAACACAATCGCAAAGTAAACCAAAAAGATGTCAAACTGTTGGCTGCGACAGAGTACCAGTTAAATGGATGGTTGGGACACAACTTTACAAAACTTGTACTAACAGGTTACTTGCACGATTCCCACCCATGCAAGAAATAAACAGAGTACATGCCAAAGAATACATAAAGAACAAAGCTTTTGGCACATTACATGACCAAAAAACAAGCTTCCCCACAAACCCACTCTAAAAAGACAAAACAACACATATATATATATATAAAGGATATCTTAAGACTCAGATTTCCCAAATGGGTCAGACATTTTACGCTTCACTTAAACAGAAATCCAGAAGTGCTCAGAATTAGTGACATACTTTGAAGTGGGAAAAGAAACACAAAAATACTTTGTTTTATTTTTCCCTCCGGGTTATAGGAATATAAATTTCCTCGTGGATCACCAAGAAGCAATCAGCACCGGGCAGATAACGTGCTGCTGAGGATTTTGTCCTTTGTGTCAAAGTATGTCATGCTGCTGGCGGGTGCCTTGGAGATTGGGAACGGCTAATGCAGAGAAGACAACTGTGAGTGACTCCGACATCCCACTGTACGGAGCAGGAACACAAAAGTGTCTGACAAAAAGAACCGAAGCCAAAAAGGTGGATAAGTAAGAACTGCAGATGCTGGAAAAAATCAAAGGTAGACAAAAATGCTGGAGAAACTCAGCGGGTGAGGCAGCATTTATGGTGCGAAGGAAATAGGCGACGTTTTCGGGTCGACTGATGGATAAGCCAAAAGATGGATAAGTGCAGGAACTCTGCGAGATGATAGGCTGGTGCTCATCTGTGGGGTCATAGTTCAGGGGTGGTGAAGGATGGATAAGAGGTCCGGCAATTCATACGAGAAATCTGAGCTATGCGCCCCGTTTCTGTTGCATAAGTTAAGTACACAATAGATCCGTCATCTTATCATCGGGGCAGTCTTTCAGATAAAGGTAAGCCTATGAACACAGTGCTTTCGTCTTACCTTGAATTCTTTTGGGCTTGCGCAACGGAAATATGTTCCTTGATAAAATGCACCTGATAGATATTTGCATTCTTTCACACTTAAAAAAATGCACAAAAATAACTAAAAGCCCTTTAGAGTGCCAGGCTGCAGAGTTTTGTTTTGATGCAGTACATGTATATTTTTTTGACTTGTTTAAAAATCAGTTCCGTTTTCCAATGTACACAATATTACATAGAAGGTGCAGTTCAGGAACGGGCCGTCGGGCCGAGTGGTCCACGTTACTAGTGTGTTCTCCCTCGGCCTCCTCCTCGTGTGCGTGGGCATTCCGTCCTCAATCGCTTCAGCTCGATTTGTTTCGGCAACTCCGCGAGGTAGCGTGTTCACCATTCCTGACACTCTTTGGGTGAAGAAGTTTCTTCTGAAACTCCTCACTGGACTGGATTAAATTTGGATCTTGCACTCGCTCTGAGAGAAAATTGGTCGATCGATTTTGCTGGGGAATGCAGAACTACTTCATACATCTATATATACTGTACCTACACACATGTGCTTTGGAATAAATAAAGTACTTTGGAAGGATGAAGGCTGAAAACAATGATATTTGTGGTCCTCAAAGGGGTGATTTAAAAAAAAAGTAAAGGTGGGTTTATTTTTAAAGTTGGGAATAAGGGCCTGCCTGTTGTAGCTCAGTCGGAGAACTGGAAGATGCTGTCGGGGTTTCTGTTGTCCGCAGGGTTGCTGGGTTGCAGCATCTTGGTGGGGGTGGTCTTGTCGTGGGACTGGGAAGAGGAGGAGTGCGAGCTCTCACTGGAGCTGCTCCGGGTCTCCGTGCTGGTGCTATTCTTCATCTTGCGCCTTTTAGCCAGCGGCGCCTTGTCCACGTTCTGCAGACAAAAGCCCTCCCTCTTGCACTGGTTGAAGGCCTGGGTAGGGGACAGATAGAGAGGGATAGAGAGGGAGAGAGAGGGAGGGAGAGGCGGAGAGAGAGAAGGAGGGAGAGAGGGAGTGAGGGAGGGAGAGAGGGAGAAGGGAGGGAGAGGAGGGAGGGAGGGGAGTGAGGGAGGGAGGGAGGGAGGGAGGGAGGGGAGGGAGGGAGGGAGGAGGGAGGGAGGGAGGGAAACACAATCAGACATTAGGCGTTGATGATACCAATCACAACATACGTACATAGATTCAGGGACAGTTTCTTCCCAGCTGTTATCAGGCAACTGAACAATCTATCACAACTAGAGAGCAGTCCTGAGCTATTATTTACCTTATTGGAGACCCCCTGACTATCTTTGATCGGACTTTACTGTCTTTATCAGGCACTAAATGTCATACACGTTATTCCGTTTACCATGTATCTGTACACTATCGATTGTAAATATGTATTATTTTTCCACTGACTGGTTAGCACGCAACAAAAGCTTATTACTGTACATCAGTACACGTGACAATAAACTAAAACTGAACTCAACTAATACAGCACAGAAACAGGCCTTTAGACCCAACTTGTCCATGTCCAACCTACATTAGTCCCACTTTCCCCTGATTGGCCATGTACCTGCCCATGTGTTTTTGGAGAACATACTCTGTACAAACTCCGTACAGACAGCACCCGTAGTCAGGATGGAACTGACGTTATAAAGTAGTAACTCTACCGCTGTGCCACTGTACCGGAGGTTAGTTCATCATGTGGAACCAAGTTTAACTTGGCATTACGTTCAGTACAGACATTGTGGGCCTGAGGGCCTGTTCCTCAGCCGTACTGTTCAATGTTCAGCTCTATAATATCTTAGGAATCACATTTTGGTAAAATGCGCCAGACAATTACAGCTTGTAGCGGCCGAATAACAACTACAACTGATGGGAAAGTGTAAAGGGCTTCCTCACGTGAAAGGTTGCTTTGACATAGGTGTGGACAGAAAGTCCTGAAGAACCAAGGATGTCTGGGGTCATCAATGGGTTGAGTGACAACTGGCTGCCGTCCTGAAGCCATTCGTTGAAACGTAGGCTCGACATCTTAATCCGTTTGTTCGGGTCGACAGTTAGAAGCCCTGCAAGTAAACCGTGCAGAATGTTACACAAGTCAGCATTATACATTTCTGTCACTTCCACATCCACCCATTCCTTCAGCTGGAATGGCTTTTCGCTAATAATCGTTCCCCTGTTGCAAGATTATAATCAGAGATAATAGGACAAAACGAGATTACTGCAAATCTGAAATGAACACAAAAAGCACTGACAGGTCAATAGACAATAGGTGCAGGAGTAGGCCATTCAGCCCTTCGAGCCAGCACCGCCATTCAAGGTGATCATGGCTGATCATCCACAATCAGGCTGCTCAGATCCCACTCGGTACGTGACGGCAGAGACAGCAGGGGTGAGGTGTTTGAGTTGTTGGCCAGTTTTTTTCCAATGCTCATTATTGAAAACTTTAACAAATACAAATCCTGTTTGGCACAAAACAGCAATTGTTGGAGGTGTATAAAATCATGAGAGTAATAGGTCGGGTAGATGCACAGAGTCTCTTGCCCAGAGTAGGGGAATCGAGGACCAGATGACATAGGTTTAAGGTGAAGGGGAAAATAATTAATAGGAATCTGAGGGGTAACCTATTCCACACAGAGGGTGGTGAATGTATGGAACGAGCTGCCAGAGGAGGTAGTTGAGGCTGGGACTATCCCAACATTTAAGAAACAGTTGGACAGATAATAGATAGGACAGGTTTGGAAGGATATGGGCCAACAGCAGGCAGGTGAGACCAGTGTAGATGCGGCATCTTGGCAGGTGTGGGCAAGTTGGGCCGAAGGGCCTGTTTCTACACTGTATAACTCTATTTTAGTCCTTCAGATAGGGCTCACTGTAAAAATGTAGGCATAATGCCTGAAGTTAAATACTAAACTCAAAGATGCTCAATTAATTCAGTCAGGCTCACAATATTTTTTTTGATATACTCAGCATCTATATATTTCAGGAAAAGAATACTGAGTTTGAAGGAGGGTTCTGGTCCGAAACGTCGCCTATCAGAGGACAATGTCCTCTAGAGATACTGCCTAACCCGCTGAGTTACTCTAGCACTTTGTGTTTTACTCAACGTTACAGTATCTGACGTTCCTCGTGCCTCAATATTTAAATCATGTTCTTTTTCTTCCCGCACTGTCATCCAGAAAAAAAATGTTGCATTTAATGCTGCGAGCACACATATGATCTTCCTGAAGATCATGACATAGAAACATAGAAAAATAGGTGCAGGAGTAGGCCATTCGGCCCTTTGAACCAGCACCGCCATTCCATATGATCATAGACAACAGACAATAGGTGCAGGAGTAGGCCATTCGGCCCTTCGAGTCAGCACTGCCATTCACTGTGATCATGGCTGATCATTCCCAATCAGTACCCCGTTCCTGCCTTCTCCCCATATCCCCTGACTCCGCTATCTTTAAGAACTCTATCTAACTCACTCTCTTGAAAGCACCCAGAGAATTGGTCTCCACTGCTTTGTGAGGCAGAAGAATTCCACAGATTCACAACTCTCTGACTGATCATCTAAAATCAGTACCCTGTTCCTGCTTTTTCCTCATATCTCTTGATTCCTTTAGCCCTAAGAGCTAAATCTAACTCTCTCTTGAAATGTTTACAGTTCTGTGGTGAGGAATGGCCTCTGTTGACTTCATCCAGCATGTGGCAGTCAGAGTTCAGTCAGCAGTGAATGATGATGTGAAGGTAGACAAAAATGCTGGGGAAACTCAGCAGGTGAGGCAGTATCTATGTAGCGAAGATCCATAGATGCCGCCTCACCCACTGAGTTTCTCCAGCATTTTTGTCTACCTTCGATTTTTCCAGCATCTGCAGTTCTTTCTTAAACACGATGATGTGGGGGAAACAGTTTAGTTCAATTTAGTTTATTATCACGTGTGCAGTGAAAATCTTTTGTTGCGCGCTAACCAGTCAACGGAAAGGCAACACATGATTACAATTGAGCCATTTACAGTGGACAGATGCATGATAAGGGAATAACGTTTAGTGCAAGGTAAAGCCAGCAAAGTCTGGTCAAGGATAGTCCGAGGGTCATCATTGAGGTAGATGGTAGTTCAGCACTGCTCTCTGGTTGTGGTCGGATGATTCAGTACTAATACTGTAGTGCACTAGGGAAATCGTATTAATACAACTAATGTGGTTCCCAAAAAGCCCAGTCATCCCATAAACCAGAGCGGAGGAAGGAGATGGACACAAAATGCTGGAGTAACTTAGCGGGTCAGGTAGTATCTCTGGAGAAAAGGAAAGGGTGACTTTCGGGTTGAGGCCCTTCTTCAGACTGAGAATCCTGAGAGGAGGAGAACTTCTTCAAAGTCGGCATACCTTGAGGATATTGCACAGTGGAGCAAACACTGTGTAGGAAGGAACTGCAGTTGCTGGTTTGCACTGAAGATAGACACAAAATGCTGGAGTAACTCAGCGGGACAGGCAGCATCCTTGGAGAAAGGGAATAGGTGACGTTTTGGGTCGGGACCCTTATTCAGACTGAGAATCCAGTCTGGAGTGGAGGAAGGAGGCTGCTTGAACCTCTCTACTTACTTCTTTGCGGATGTGATCAGCCAAGTTGGCAATGTATGCGGAGTGACAGTAATTGGAAGGCGACAAATATGGGCCAGCTACTCTGCTCTCTCACTCGCTCGTGTTTATGTTCTCTGAACATTTTAGCAAATGAATCATCGGGTTTACCATTTCAGAAGCTGCTCAATTCAACATCAGCGGTTTTTATGTTCCAGTGCAAGATTAGAATCTAACACAAAAGCAACAATCTTGGCCTTGAAACGTTAACTCTTTATATAAAATTATGAGAGGCAAACGTAGACAGGGTAGACTGTCAGAACCTTTTTCCCCAGGGTGGAAATGTCAGATAGCTTTAAGCCCCTGTCCCACGATGCGAGTTCACCCAAGAGCTCTCCCGAGTTTAAAAAAAAATCTCGTGGTACTTCATCACGAGTAATTTTTTTACTCTTGGAAATTTTTCACACTGTTGAAAAAAGTTCACGAGTTTCCGCGTTTCGCGAGTACTTACCGCTAGCATTACGAGCCGCTACGAGACATCCACGAGCTCCGACGTACCCGCTACTTACTTACCACGAGTTAGATTTTTTTTTTTTTTTAAATTCGAGAGAGCTCTTGGGTGAATCGTGGGACAGGGGCTTTAAGGTCAGAGTGGGAAAGTTTAAGGAGGCAAGCAGTGTTTACACAGAGGGCGACTGGTGTATGGAATGGGGAGGTATTAGAAGTAGTTGCGATAGATATGTTCAAGCAGCATAATGGGCCTCATGGTGGCGCAGCAGTAGAGTTGCTGCCTTACAGCGCCAGAGACCCGTGTTCAAACCTGACTACTGGTGTGGTCTGTACGGAGTTTGTACTTTATCCCTGGTCCTAAGGTTTCCTCCCACATTCCAAAGACATAGGTTAATCGGCTTCGGTAAAAATTGTAAATTGTCCCTAGTGTGTAGGATAGCTGATCGCTGGTCGGCATGAACTCGGTGGGCCGAAGGGCCTGTTTACACACTGTATCTCTGAAGTCTAACAGGTAGGGAATAGAGAGAGAGAGATGGGACCATGTGCTGGCAGACGGGGTTAGTTGGATTAACATGGTCAGAGTAGATACAGTGGATCAAAGGGCCTGTTCCTGTGCTGCTGGGGCATGTTCTATCTTTCTCTCTCCACAAATGTTGCCTGGCTTGCTGAGTCTCTGACCCATTCCTTCTCTCCAGAGATGCTACCTGCCCTGCTGAGTAACTGCATTTTGTGTTTATCTTCGGATTTAAACCAGCTTCTGAATAAATGAATACGTTTATTGGCCCAGTATGTACACATACAAGGAATTTGCCTTGGTGCTCCGCTCACAAGTAACAAAACGACACACAGTAAACTATTAAGAATAAAACATAAAACATTAAGAATAAAACATTGGTAGACATAAATGCAGGAGATACTCAGCGGGTGAGGCAGCATCTATGGAGCGAAGGAAATAGGCAGCATTTCGGGCCGAAACCCTTCTTCAGACTGTTCTTCTGAAGACTATTTCCTTCGCTCCCTAGATGCTGCCTCACCCGCTGAGTTTCTCCAGCATTTTTCCAACCTTCGATTTTCCAGCATTTGCAGTTCCTTCTTAAACAGTGTACAGTTCTATCCTACACGTATCCCCTGTGTTCTCTGTTTTGAGAAATGTTTGAGGGGAAGAATCCATCTCGGACAGAAGGCGGGAAGGGGGAGTTACAAGCAGCCGTTGAGACGCTGTCAGGAAGGGGTAGAATTGGCCAGCGGCCGATCTCACCTTGTATCAGCTCCTTGCCCTCTTGTGAGACGCTCCTCCAGGCTTCCCCCTCGAATGAGAAGTCTCCTTGTTTGATCTTTCGCATGATCTCTTCCGCACTTGTGGAAGTCAAGGTCTGTTCTTCACATTGGAATGGAACCCTGCCGGATAGCATGGTGTACTGATGGAGGGAGCAACAGGCAGAAGTGGAAACACGTCAGGTTTAGAGCTTAAAAGGAAGGAGGATTTCATTTGCTGTGTACTTACGGTCATTTGCAAACAGATTCTCATCCTTTTTCTAAATAAGGGGCACATTAAATGCTTTGACATTAAACAACTGGTGGTACAGTGGCACAGCAATGGTGTCACAGCACTAAAGACCTAGATTTGATCCTGACCGCAGGTGCTGGCGGTGTGAATAGACAAGACAATAGGTGCAGCAGTACGCCATTTGGCCCTTCGAGCCAGCACCACAATTCAATGTGATCATGGCTGATCATCCCCAATCAGTACCCCGTTCCTGCCTTCTCCCCATATCCCCTGACTCTGCTATTTTTAAGAGCCCTATCTAGCTCTCTCTTGAAAGCATCCAGAGAACCGGCCTCCACCGCCCTCTGAGGCAGAGATCTACCTTTGCGTAGAGGCTGAAGTTTGCACGTTCTCCGTAACTGAACTTGTTTTCTCCGGGTGCTCCGGATCCCCCCCCCATATGTCCGAAAGATAGGTTGGTTTGCAGGTTAATTGGCCCCCTGTATAATTGCCCCTAACGTGTAGTGTGCAAAAGAGAAAGTAGGTAACATGCAAGAGTGCATGGTTGGTGTGGACTCGGTGGGCCAAAGGGCCATGCTGTGTCTCGAAACTAAACTTGTTGGTCCAAAATTAAAGGTAGATAAAAATGGTGGAGAAACTCAGCGGGTGAGGCAGCATCTATGGAGCGAAGGAATAGGTGACATTTTGGGTCGAGACCCTTCTTCAGACTGATGTGGGTGTGGGGGGGGAGGGAAGAAGAAAGGAAGAGGCGGAGACAGTGGGCTGTGGTAGAGCTGGGAAGGGGAGGGGAAGGAGGGAGAAAGCAAGGACTACCTGAAATTGGAGAAGTCATTGCCTTGGTGTGTGAGAGGAAACCAGGACCCCTGAAGGAAAAACATGCAAACTCCAGGTAGACAGCACCAGAATTCTGGATGGAACCAATGTAGCTGGAACAATGAGGCTGCATCGCCTTCCATGGTGGAGTCAGATACGATAGTGTTTAACGGCGTTTACGAGGCTTTTAGATAGGTACATGGATGTGCAGGGTATGTGCAGGGAGAGGAGATTAGTTTAACCTGGCATCTTGTCCAGCATGGACATTATGGGCCGAAGCATCTGTTCCTCTACTCATGTACTGTTCTATGCTCCATGTATAATGAGCATCTGTAGTCCCAGGGAGGTATCATGTTCATAAGGGATAGGAGCATAATTAGGCCATTTGGTATGTTGTAGATCCATTAACCATGTATTCCTGAGGACAGGAAGTGCTAAGATGCTTTTCAGAAGTCATAGGAGCAGAATTAGGCCATCGAGTTTCCTGCAACATTCAATCATGGCTGATCTACCTTTCCCTATCTTAACCTCATTCTCCTACCTCCCCCCCCATAACCCCGGACACATGCACTAATCAACTCCAGACCTGCCACCACCTTATCAAGATGTCAGAGTGAGGCCCAACCACAAATTGGAGGAACACCACCTCATATTTCACGGGCAGCTTACAACCCAGCGGTATGAACATTGACTGCTCGAACTTCAAGTTACCCTTGCCTTCCCTCTCTCTCCTTCCCTCCCCCTTTCCCAGTTCTCCGACTGATATGACTGTCCTCGTTAACATTTTCTCTGTTTGCTTTATTGTCACCTTCTCCTAGCTAACAATGATCTATTCTTCATTTTCCTTGATCTCCACCCCCTTTGTCTCGTTTTCACACCTTACAGTTCCCTATTTCTGTCTCTCTCTCTCTCTCTCTCTCTCCCTGACTCACTGTAGAAGGGCCTCCCCCCCCGAAAAAAATGGGAAATAGGTGCAAGAGTAGCCATTCGGCCCTTCGAGCCAGCACCGCCATCCAGTATGATCATTTGCTGATCATCCAAAATCAGTACCCCGTTCCTGCTTTTTTGCCCATATCCTTGTGAACCTTCTGAATGTTGTAGTCGGCAGGGCAGTACTCTGCATATCGCCAACTTGGACAATTTTACATTTTTATCAAGCCAATTTAACCTACAAACCTGTACGTCTTTGCCGTGTGGGAGGAAACCGAAGATCTCGGAGAAAACCCACGCAGATCACGGGGGGATCATACAAACTCCATACAGACAGCACCCGTAGTCGGGATTGAATCCGGATCTCTGGCGCTGCATTTTGCTGTAAGGCAGCAACTCTACCGCTGCGCCCTCGTTTCCGTTAGCCCAAAGAGCTCTCTTGAAAACGTCCAGTGAATTGGCCCCCACTGCCTTCTGTGGCGGAGAATTCCACAGGTTCTCTGGGTGAAAATGTTTTTCCTCATCTCAGTCCTAAAAAGGCCTACCCCTTATTCTTAAACTGTGACCTCCTGGTTCTGGACTCCCCCAGAAACGTCGCCCATTCCTCCTATCCAGAAATGCTGCACTATCCCCGCTGAGTTACTCCAGCATCTGGTGTCTTACCAAGATGACGCCCAAGCTCCACAGATCGCACGATTCGTCGTAGCCGTCATCCTTCAGGAGTTCGGGCGCCGCGTAATGGAGCGTGAAGCACGGCGTCTTCAGCGGCTGGTTGTCGGGGGGCTTCAGTCGTGCAAAACCAAAATCTATGACTTTTATTTCCGTGCTGTTGGTTTCGTCAGCGTACAGCAAGTTCTACGGGAGAAGGAGGGGTGAGGAAATTACAATAGGACTACACATACCCAACAGTGACATAATGTTCAGCTACAATTCCCATCTCTGTCACACACTACTCACTGCGGCATATGGCATTCTTTCAGAAGATGATATTATAAACTGTGAAGGAGGATCATTTTTGTCTTTCTAAAAATCAACCATCCACTAAAAACATAAATTGCATCAGCAATTTCTGATTCAAATCTATGAAATCGCTGATGCAACTGATATTTTTAGTGCATGGTTGGTTTTTTAGAAAGACAAAAATGATCTGGTTATTTTAGAGAACTCAGTCCATAAATGGTAAGTAGATGAATTTGAAGTGATGTGATTCACCATTCATTCACACTCACAGCACTAATGTGACTATTTTAATTTACAGGCACAAATGCTAAACACCACTGATTATTACCAAGCATTCAGCATTGCCCCAGTTTTAGCTCAAGCAACATATTTACAGCAGGTTAAATGTGTAGGAAGGAACCGCAGATGCTGGTTTAAACCAAAGATTTAGAAACAAAAGACTGGAGTAACTCAGCGGGTCAGACAGCATCTCTGAAGAAAAGGAATGGATGACGTTTTGGGCCGAGACCCTTCTTCAGATGCACACATAAATCTGACAGGGAAGGTCACTCATGAGTTCTGCTCATTCACTTACACTGCATGCCAATTGGGTTTTTGGTGGAATACCTGCTCACCACCACTGAGGAAGGCCATGGAGGCTTTGTGCTTTAACATAGAACAGTAGAGCACAGGAACTAGCCCTTCAGCCCACAATATCTGTGCCGAACGTGATGCTAATTTAAACTAATCTCCCTGGCCAGCATAAGAACCATATCCCTATCAAAGTGCCTATCAAAATGCCTCTTAACGCTACTAGCATATCTGCTTCCACCACCAACCCCGGCAGCGTGTTCCAGGCACCCACCACCCACTGTGTTAAGAAAAAACCTTGCTCTGCACATCTCCTTTGAAATTTCCCCCTCTGACCATACAGCTAGTCCCTTTAGTATTTGACATTTCCACCCTCGTAAAAAAAATTCTATCTACTCTATCCATGCCACTCATAATATTCTAGACTTCCGTCAGATCTCTCATCAGCCTCCGACGCCCCAGAGAAAACAATCGGAGTTTGTCCAACCTCTCATTGATATGAGAGATTAGTTTGGGATGACAGGTTAGCTGTGCGGATAGACTGGACTTGACATGTTTATTTTCTTTCCAGCGGAGGAAGCTCAGGGGGATTTGTTACATAAAGCAATGAAGTAGGTATGGAGGAACTTAGTAGCAGTACAGTGCCACAGCTGGTAGAGAATGGGGTTAGGACAGAGAGATAGATCAGCCATGATTGAATGGCGGAATACACTTGAATGGCCCTAATACTACTCCTATCACTATGACCTCATGAGATCCAATGGCCTGAGTTCCATCTGACCTTCAGTGCTGGGGAGTTTGCATGCTGTCCATGTGTTTAATTTTAGATCATTTAACTTTAGTTTAGTTTAGAGATACAGCATGGAAACAGGCCCAAGGCCTACCAAGTCTGAGCCGACCAGCAATCCCCGAACACTAACACATTAGGGACAATTTACAATTTTTTTTTTTAACCTAAACTAATTAACTTACAAACCTGTCCATTCTTTGGAAAGTGGGAGAAAACTGGAGCACCTGGAAAAAACCCATGCATTCACGGGGAGAATGTATGAACTCAGTACAAACAGTACCCGCAGTCAGGATCGAACCCCGGTCTCTGGCGCTGTACGTTAGCAACTCTATGGCTGCACCATCGTGCCACCTGTGATGGTGTATGGCTTTGTTATGGGTGTACAGCTCCCATGTCCAGAAGACCCATGGGGTTGGTAGGTTAATTGGCCACCAGTGGGTAGGTGAGCGGTAGAAGCTGGAGGGTGGAGGAATTGGTGTAAACGTGGAGAGAATAAAATGGGATTGGTGTAGGGTTAGTGTCAATGGATAATTGAGGGTCGGCGTGGGCTCAGCGAGCAGAAGGACCCGTTCCTATTCTGTATGACCTTAGCTTCCAGTGGATGAAGACGAATATTCAGAAGATGCAGATTTATGATGTATGGCAACAAAACAAATCACTGGGGGTCATCAGGAAAAAGATTGGTTTCTGCAATATTGTCAGGGTTTGGAATTAATGCCCGACAGGACCGTGGAATTAAATTCTGTCGTATATTTCCAAAGGGAACTGAACAGAAATGGAGAACAAATAACTACAGTATTATTGGCACGCGACGGGAAATGGGTGCCCAGTCTGAAGAAGGGTAACAATCCAAAACATCATCTGTCCATTCCCCCCACAGATGCTGCCTGACATGCTGAGATCCTCCAACACTTCTGCGTTTTGCTCAAAATTCCAGCATCTGCAGTTCCCTGTATCTTCAGCCTAATTATAGAAAATAGACAATAGGTGCAGGAGTAGGCCATTCGGCCCTACGAGCCAGCACCGCCATTCAATGTGACCATGGTTGATCATCCACAATTAGTACCCCGTTCCTGCCTTCTCTCCATATCCCTTAACTCCATAATCACTAAGAGCTCTATCTAACTCTCTCTTGAAAGCATCCAGAGAACCAGCCTCCATTCGACGGGCCGAATGGTCTACTCCTGCACCTATTGTCTATTGTAGAGCATATCAAATTGTCTCTCGTGCTGTGAGAATATATCCTTATATACTTAAAGCACTGTTATTGGATGTGTGTGTGTGTGTGTGTGTGTGTGTGTGTGTGTGTGTGTGTGTGTGTGTGTGTGTGTGTATTTATTTGTTTGTGTGTGATCACATCTAATTGAAGAGACGACGCACTAACTGGAACATTTTTACATATTCTGGTAGAGATTTACCCCCTGGAGTCAAAAGCCGGCTTACCTGAAAAATTTGAGCGTTATTTCCTGAATTATTTATGAAAATGTTCAAAAATTTAAAAGAACTTAGGAAATAAACGAGCTGATGACGTCACAATGGATCTGCTTGCTGCTGTCTTGCTCGCGTTTTCCACGCGCTGCGCACTGTTTTAATGCGTCCATTGGTCGCAGCCCGCGCCGCTCGCCGAGTTCAAGTCTGGCCCTCCCTCTCTCTCTCCCCGTCTCTCTCTCCTGCCTGCCGTTCGCAAGCCCGGCCGTGCTGCCCGCAGGGCTCCCTGCCCCCTCTCTCTCCTGCACCGCCGCTTGCAAGCCTGCTCCTCCCCCCCTTCATCACCCCCCCCCCCTCCTTCTCCCCCTCCATCTCCCCCTCCTTCTCCCCCTGTCCCCCCATGTCCCCCCTCCTTCTACACCTCTCACCTCTCAACCCCCCTCCCCCCTCTAACCCTCCCCCCGCCTCTGCCTGTCTCTGCCCCTCGCTCTCTACCCTTCCTCCCTCTCTAGACGTGCCTGTGAGTTGGGGGCTATGTGTCAGTGGATAGGGCGGGGATGGGGTAAAAGGAGCCAACGAGTGATATTAATATAATATCGGGGGGGGGGGGGGTTAGTGTGTGTGACGCCGCAGGCCGCTCCCCCCGCAATCGCATGTTGAAGGGCGGGACCCAACGGGTCACACTTGGTCTAGTAATTTACAAAAGTGTAGTATATGCATTGATACAATGGCACAGTGGAATCCAGTGGTGAAATAGCAAGTGGTAAAACTAATGCTTCCTTATTTTTAAAAATAAGAAATAGAAGAAGTTTGTCATGAGTCTCCTTCTGCCAGCTACGCTGTATCATGGTGATCTGACCCTGGTCTCCACTTTCCTCCCTCTTCCCCAGATTACAAGATCATTTACTCATTTTGTCTGCTTATGCAACACCAGCTATAAAATACAGAGCATGCCATTATTGAGACAACAAAACCTTTCAAAGTAACAACTCTTCAGTGTCTTCAAGCCCCCAATCTTCGTAGATGGGATAGTTAATTTCTGCCAGAAGGCAAATTTTGATTGCTTTCTCTTCCAATGCTCAATTAGTTTTTACTGATTGATTGATTGTATTATTGTTTACTGTATATTTTTCATTGTGTTGTTGTGTTTATGGGCTTGTAAAGCTGCAGCATGAAAGAGTCTCATCGTTCCATTCCTGGTGCATATGATAATTAAACACTTTTGACTCCGCTGTATCCCAACTGCCAGAATTCTGCACACAAACCTATCTTGTTCAATTTGGGAACATGGAACACAGAAAAGTACAACAGAGCAACAGGCTCTTTGGCCTCTAATGCCGAACATGATGCCGAGTTAAACAAATGTCATCTGCCTGCACGTAAACTATATCCCTCCATATCCATGCACCAATCTGAAAGCCTCTTAAACAACGCTAAATTATCTGTCACGAGCACCACCCCTGGTAGTGGAAACTAATGTCATAAGTGATAGGAGGAGAATTAGGCCATTTGGCCCATCAGGTCCAGTCCGCCATTCAATCCTGGCTGATCTATCTCTCCCTCCGAACCCCATTCCCCTGCCTTCTCCCCATAACCCCTGAAACTGACTGCTTCAATTTACTGCGCAGAGTCAGCAAATCTGAAATATATCGATACAAATTAGTGATGTAAACTAGAATCAATAGCAGTCCCAATTGGCCCCCGAGGCACCTGGGTCGGCAATGTGCAAACATCACAGTAGCAGAATGCGGCCATTCGGCCCATCGAGTCTACCCCAGTCATTAAGTCATGGCTGATCTATCTCTCCCTCTCCACTCCATTCTCCTGCCCTCTCCCCAGAACCCCTGACACCCGTACCAAATCAAGAATCTGTCAATCTTCACCTGTAAAAATACCCAATGAATCTACCCACCTGCGGTTCCACAATCTCAGCAAGACAAGGTTAATTCCTGGGATGGCGGGACTATCAACTTGGACAGGTTGGGGGAGTGGGCAGATGAAGTTTAATGCATGGCAGATGAAGTTTAACGCGGATAAATGTGAGGTTATCCACTTTGGTAGCAAAAACAGGAAGGAAGATTACTATCTAACGGGCATCAAGTTGGGAAAAGAGGAAGTACAAGGGGATCTGGGGGTCCTTGTACATCAGTCTATGAAAGTAAGCATGCAGGTACAGCAAGCTGTGAAGAAAGCGAATGGCATGTTGGCCTTTTTAACAAGAGGAATCGAATATAGGAGCAAAGAGGTCCTTCTGCAGTTGTACAGGGCCCTAGTGAGACCACACCTGGAGTATTGTGTGCAGTTTGGTCCCCTAATTTGAGGAAGGACATTCTTGCTATTGAGGGAGTGCAGCGTAGGTTCACGAGGTTAATTCCCGGGATGGCAGGACTGTCATATGCTGAGAGAATGGAGCAGCTGGGCTTGTACACTCTGGAGTTTAGAAGGATGAGAGGGTATCTCATTGAAACATATAAGATTGTTAAGGGCTTGGACACATATAAGATTGTTAAGGGCTTGGACACGCTAGAGGCAGGAAACATGTTCCCAATGTTGGGGGAGTCCAGAACCAGGGGCCACAGTTTAAGAATAAGGAGTAAGCCATTTAGAACGGAGACAAGGAAACACTTTTTCTGACAGAGAGTGGTGAGTCTGTGGAATTCTCTGCCTCAGAGGGAAATGGAGGCAGGTTCTCTGGATGCTTTCAAGAGAGAGCTAGATAGGGCTCTTAAAAATAGCAGAGTCAGGGGATATGGGGAGAAGGCAGGAACGGGGTACTGATTGGGGATGACCAGCCATGATGACATTGAATGGCGGTGCTGGCTCGAAGGGCCGAATGGCCTACTCCTGCACCTATTGTCTATTGTCTAAACTAGAATCAAAACATGATGTAAACTGGAATCAATATCAGTCCCAATTGGCCCCCGAGGCACCTGGGTCGGCAATGTGCAAACAACATAGGAGCAGAATGCGACCATTCGGCCCATCGAGTCTACCCCAGTCATTGTCATGGCTGATCTATCTCTGCCTCTCAACTCCATTCTCCTGGCCTCTCCCCAGAACCCCTTGACACCCGTACCAAATCAAGAATCTGTCAATCTTCACCTGTAAATTACCCAATGAATCTACCCACCTGCGGTTCCACACAATCTCAGCAAGACTCATTCCATGACGTTCAGTGTTCTCACTAATTTTCATCATCTCCACTGACCTTAAACTGGTGCAGCTTTGAGATGAATGAATAGCCTTTTATGTGCGCGACTACAAAGACTGCTGTTGTGTCAAACAGGAATGCCACATCAAAGTAAAACGTTGAGTGAGGTTTGCCGGCCTTTTGGAGCCCGCCTCAACTGCACAGATGTGTGAATTGCTAGACAACAATAACAACACGCTGCCAGAAATGAAACCCAGAAGCTGCAGCACAAAGATCAATACTCCAACTGCATCCACCCCACCCTCTTCCCTCTCATCTCTTCCTCCCCACAACCTAAACACAAAAACAATCATAGGTAGACAAAAAATGCTGGAGAAACTCAGCGGGTGAGGCAGCATCTATGGAGCGAAGGAATAGACGACGTTTCTGGTCGAGACCCTTTTTGATGCAATGATAAAGAAAGCACATCAGCGCCTCTACTTCGTGAGAAGATTACAGAGATTCGGTATGTCAAAGAGGATTCTCTTCAACCTCTACAGGTGCACAGTAGAGAGCATACGGACTGATTGCATCGTGGTCCAGTTCGGCACTTAGAACGTCCAGGAGCGGCAAAAACTGCAAAAAGTTGTGAACACTGCCCAGTCCATCACTGGCTTTGACCTCCCCACCGTCGAAGGGGTCTATCGTAGTCGCTGCCTCAAAAAGGCAGTCAAAATCATCAAAGACCCACACCATCCTGTCCACACACTCATCTCACCACTACCATCGGGAAGAAGGTACAGGAGCCTGAAAACTGTAATGTCCAGGTTCAGGAACAGCTTCTTCCCTACAGCCATCAGGCTATTAAACACTACAACCTCATAACCTATGAACTACAATAGACTATTATTATTATTATTATTGCACTGTTATTGTTTGTTCTTTTTTTCCCCGAGTTTTTGTTATTATTTATTATGATTACATATTCTGTTGTGCTGCAACAAGTACGAATTTCATTGTTCTCTCTGGGACATGTGACAATGAAATACTCTTGACTCTTGTACATAAGTTCCAGGAGCAGAATTAGGCCATTCAGCCCATCGAGTTTACTCCACCATTCAACCATGGCTTATCTATCTTTCCCTCTCAACTTCATTCTCCTGCCTTCTCCCCATAATCCTTGACACCCCCGTACTAATCAAGAATCTCTCAATCTCCACCATAAAAATACCCAATGACTTGGCCTCCGCAGCGGTCTTTGGCAATGAATTCCACAGATTCACCACCCTCTGGCTAAAGAAATTCCTTCTCACATCCTTTCTGAAGATATGTAATCCATCAGCATCTAATTAATTCTCATAAGAAAGCAATCACTGAATCTGCTGCCAGGAATGAGAGAGAGGTGATCGGATTGAAACATGAACAATCTTTGAAGAGCATGACAGGAAATGTTTAGTTCACTTGTTGTCACGTGTGCAGAGGTACAGTGACAAGCTCGTTCTGCACGCTCTCCAGTCAAATGGTACAAAACATGAGCATAATAGACCCTCTTGCGGAACAGCCTGCAGTGTCCACCTCTTCCCGGCACCATCTTGCAACTTCCTTGCCTCTGAAATGTTTCTGCGAGTTTTATGATTACGAAATTAGGGAGCGGGCGGTTATATAACAAACTCTTGCAGAGGGTGGTGAAGCCCTGGCTCTGGCACCAGAAGGCTCTGGCTTCCTATAGGAAGGAAGTGACAGCACTAGAGAGGGTGGGGAGGACAGTTAAGGGCCTGTCCCACTTGGGCGACCCTAATTGGCAAGTTTAGAAGAGTTTAAAAAAATGACATGTGAAGACCTCCTTCGACTATGTTGAAGACTAGCTTCGACTAGCTGCGGGAAAATTGGACACCGAATAGTGGAGTGAAGATAACCTCCTTCGACTATGATGAAGATTATCTACGACTACCTTAGACTACCCTTGATTACCTAGGACCTACTACTACTTACGACTAAACCTACGAGTAAAGAAAGTATCGATTTTTTCCATGGCGACCTTATTTTACTCGCGGGCATTTTTTAACATATTGAAAAAACCGCCGCGACCTAGCTGAGGCCTCGAGTACGCGGAGACCACTCTCGAGCATGAAGGAGAGTTACGAAGACCTCCTACGACTTCGTGTCGACCATGCTGCGAGTATGAGTCGAGGGCAAACTCGCGGATCAGGTCGCCCAAGTGGGACAGGCTCTTAAGAAATAAGGTTGGAGAGTTATTGTTGCAAGAAGTTTTGCTAGTTGAAGAGTGCCCACCTTGGAGCTGTGTTCTATGGCATCAGCACAGAGAGGGGAGATTTAATTTAGGTTTGTAAAGAAAGGCCTAGATGTTAAGTTTATCTTTGTCCTTTTTGTTGTATTTTCTACCTCAGGAGGATTGAAGGATTATGCCCACTTCATCCACTATGTTCACCCTATCTTCCATGAGCAATCTAGGACACATCCAAACTGGACCCAGTGTTTCATAAAACACAAAGCACATTTGTAGAGCTGTTTCCTGGCAGCGCCAGAGAGATCCGGCTTCGATCCTGACTACGGGCACTGTCTGTACGGAGTTTGCACGTTCTCCTTGTGACCTGCGTGGGTTTTCTCCGGGTGCTCCAGCTTCTTCCCACACTCCAAACATGTACACATTTGTAGGTTAATTGGCTTTGATAATTTGGTAAAAATTGTAAATTGCCCCGAGTGTGTACGATAGTGCTAGTGTATGGGGGTTATTGGTTGGTTGGAGCAGACTCGGACGGCCATAATAGATGGATGCAGGAAGTTTGATTGGGAGATTGTTGGACAAGGTTAGAGATGAAAAGGAGGCAAGGATGACAAAAGGAGGGGAAAAGATGCGTGGGGCAAGTTTTTTTCACACAGATGGGTGCATGAACAAGGCTGCCTGGGATGATGTTGGAGGCAGATACGATAGTCGTGATTAAGAAGCATAAAGATAGGCACATGGATATGTAGGGAATGGATGGATGTGGATCAGATGCAGGCAAGTGAGATGAGTTTAACTTGCCATTATATTCGGCAGGGCCATTGCGTGCTGGCGGCTTTGTTTCTGTGCTGTACTGTTCTATGTTCTCTGTTCTCTGTGTGTCTGGTGTGGAGAGGCTGCCTGTGAGGACCATTGTTGTACTGCAACTGCAGTTGCATTTGTTACCATAGAGAAACCTCCCGGCTGGGAAGTGCAGACAAACACAGATGGAGAGATGGCGTTGTCCTTCACATGCAGCGGGAGGTGATGAGTGACATCTGGCTGGACCATGAACAAAACAGAGCAAGTCCTTCCAACCGAAGGCTGACACTAAATGCTGGAGTAACCCAGCGGGACAGGCAGCAGCTCTGGATAGAAGATACCCATTCCTTCTCTCCAGAGATGCTGCCGGCCCTGCTGAGTTACTCCAGCATTTTGTGCGTATCTTCGGTGTAAACCAGCATCTGCAGTTCTTTCCAACACAAGTGCTTCCAATGCCAGCTGTGAATAAAACACGAATTGTCCTGAGTGCATTACACCTTGTGGTAAGAGAAACAGTTCATTTCAGTTCTGGATGACCTATTTTCCAGTCAACAACTTTAATCAGCTAGGCTACCAAAAACTTTACACAAAAGAAAAATCTTTTAATAACTTAATTCACAACAGATCTCTTTGGATTTCCTTCCTACAAGAGAATCTAACCTATCGTATTTAATAGCTCTGTCGCTATCTAGGCTTTGAAATTCTTGCTCTCCTTTCAAATCATCCTTTGCTAATCATATCTATTTTTATAGACAGAATAGCTTAATTTAAACCTATTTTCTACACATTTCATTAATTGATGCAGGATTTAATTTAGTGAGTTGAATGCACAGCCAATCTGATGTCTCTTGCAACATACGGCTTTTGCATTGTTTTTAATTCCAGTGCCGTATAAAGTGCAGGAAGAAACTGTAGATGTTGGTTTACACCAAAGATAGACACAAAATGCTGGAGTAACTCAGCGGGACGGGCAGCATGATGAATGGGTGATGTTTCATGTCAAGGCTCTTCTTCAGACTGAGAGTCAAGGGAGAGGGGAAACTAGAGATATGGAAGGGTACAAAGAGCACATAAGCAAAGCAGACGATGGTCACGGAAATGTACAATGGTTCATTGTTGGATGAGGGGAAGGTGACAATGTGGCATACAAACCAAAATTAATCAGGAGGACAAACTAGTCGGAGAACAGGGATGGGGGAGGGATGGAGAGAGAGGGAAAGCAAGGGTTATTTGAAGTTAGATAAGTCAATATTCATGCCACTCATGTGTTGTAAGGTGCCCAAGTGAAATATGAGGTGTTGTTCCTCCAATATGATTAAAGTGTTCCATTGAGGCAGTAATTAAGGGATAGAAAGTATGTTTCTCAATTTAATGCCATCATCTCATTGATTCTATGACTGGAATACATGTTTATCTTTCACTGCATTTAATCTCACTTTTACCTCACAAAGTCTATGAAACGAACTACCAGAGGAAGTGGTTTGAGGTAGGTGCAATTCTAAGCTGGGCAGCTGCATAGGTAGGAGAGATTTTAGAGGAATTTGGATCAAACACAAACAAATGGAGAAAACACATGGAGTAAACCAGCAGCGTATCTGTTATTTTTACTTTTTTGTTTTTTTTAGTGTGTCCAAATGTATGTTTTAGTGTCTCTTGGTGTGTCTTGTGTGGGGGGGTGGTGAGGGGGTAAGGGGGGGGGGGGGAACCGCATTCGGTCGCCTTCTCCATGGAGAGGCGACTTTTTACCATGTCGCCTACCTCGCGGCCTAATACCATGGATTGGAGTGGCCTTTCCCGGAGTTGGGCCCGGGGTTTCAGCAGCGGGCGCAGCGTGGACTTTTAATCACGGAGCAGGCGAGCCCTTGCCGGGGTGTCTAGATGGGAGTGCTGCGCTCGCTGGCCCGTGGATTGTTACATCCTGAAGCCGCGGTCTGCGGAGCTTCTAACCGCGGGCGCGGTGTCTGGAGCCTGAGATCCCTCTTCAGGGATTCCTGGAGAAGAGCTCGGACCGCCGGCCCGCGGCCTATACCATCCTGTAGCCACGGTCTGCGGAGTTACTAGCCGCGGGCACGGCATGGATTTACCGTTCGGAACAGGATACCTCGCCAGGGACAGCCAGAAAAGAGCTCAGACCGCCGGCCTGCTGCCTACAACACCTTGATGCCACGGTCTCTGGTAGGAAAGCGCTGATTCGGGACTTCCAAGTCGCGGAGTATGTTCGACCGTGCCGACGAGAAGGCCTGTACATCGGGCCGTCCGTAGCGGCGACTGCGGAGGTTTATGGCCAATGGAGGAGGACTGACTGAACTTTGTTGCCTTCCACCACAGTGAAGAATGCTGTGGTGGATGCTTGTGTTAAACCTTATTGTGTATTGTGTGTTCTTTTTTAATTGTACCGCTGCTGGCAAATTCATTTCACTGCACTTATATGTGTATGTGGCAAATAAAACTGACTATTGAATATTGAGAAACAGTAGAACAAAGAACTGCAGATGCTGGTTAAGGCACAAAAGGACACAAAGTGCTGAAGTAGCAGCAGGTCAGAGAACATGGAGAGCTGATGTTTCAGGTCGAGTATTAGTTTTGGGTCTGAAGAAGGGTCTCCACACGAAACATCACCAATTCATGTTCTCCAGGGATGTTGCCTGTCCCGCTGAGTTACTCCAGCACTTTGTCTACAAACAAATGGGACTAGCTTAGACGTTTTGGAATGCATGGACATGTTTGGCCTTAGGGCCAAGGCTTGTGTCCAGTACCTGTGTACACATAGAAAGCCAACTCTCGTGATTCAAAGTCATCCAAATGTAACACACACAGCGAGCTGCAGTTTTTGCATAAAGTATAATAGAAGAATGGCCACTAAGTGTTGGAGTAACTCAGTGCATCAGGCCACATCTTTGGGGAACATGGATAAGCGACATTTTGGGTCAGGATCCTTTTTCGGGCTCAGAGTGTTTTTGTAAACAAGCATCTGCAGATCCTTGTTTGTACATAATGATAGAATGCCGTAGGTTGGGGAGCAAATTTTAGCTATTGAGTGATGCCTTGTGACTGGCCTTATCTGAAGCTGTAGTAGCAATTGTGCATAAATAATGTCAGTCCCCATTCGTGTCATTCTCATTTTGACAGGACATTGTGACCTATTTAAATCGTGCCAGAGATATTTTAAAATGAAGACCATAAATCTGCACAATGTACTGCGAACAAGCCTTCCCAAGCAACCTGTACTTGAAAGATAACTAAAGAGTCACAGAGTGATACAGTGTGGAAACAGGCTCTTCCGCCCAACTCGCCCACACCGGCCAACACTGACCCAGCTACACCTATCAATAGTCAGATTTATTCGTCACATGCACAATAAAGTGCAGTGAAATGAACTTGCCAGCAGCGGTATAATAAAAAAGAACATACAATACACATTTAACACAAACATCCACCACAGCATTCATCACTGTGGTGGAAGGCACAAAATTTAGTCAGTTCTCCTCTATTTTCCCCTGTGGTCGGACCACAACCCTCCGCAGTCGCCGCAGCGGACGGCCAGATGTGCAGACAAGGTAAGTCCAGAATCGGTGCTTCCCTACCGGAGAGCACGGCTTCAAGATGACGTAGGCCGCAGGCCGGTGGTCGAAGATCTAAAGTCCCCGCCGCGCCGCAGTTAGAAACACCGCAGACCACGGATTCAAAAGATGTTGTAGGCCGCGGGCCGGCAGTCGGAGCTCTTCTCCTCCGGGGTCCTCAACGAGGGATCCCAGGCTCCGGACGCCGCGCCAGCTGGAGCTCCGCAGACCGCGGATCCAGGCTGCCGCGGACCAGCAATCGGAGTGCTCCCTTCTGGCGAGCACCGGCGAAGGCTCGCCCGCCCCGCG
The DNA here is from genome assembly GCF_028641065.1 of Leucoraja erinaceus. Lineage (NCBI taxonomy): Eukaryota > Metazoa > Chordata > Chondrichthyes > Rajiformes > Rajidae > Leucoraja > Leucoraja erinaceus. Next base: position 17,380,843 of record NC_073385.1, read on the forward strand.
ATGAAAACGTTTACGCTGCTGAAGCCCCGGGCCCGTATCCGAGTAAGGCCGCACTGATCCTTTGTGTTAGGCCGCGAGGGAGGCGACATGGAAAAAGTCGCCTCTCTGTGGAGGAGGCGACCGAAGCGGTTTTTCCCCCTTACCCCCCCACACCACCCCCCACAAGACACACAAAGAAACATTTAAAACACACATTGGGACATAATAAAAAAACAAAAAAAGTAGAAAATGACCAACACGCTGCTGGCAGGGCAGCTGGCTCGCAGCGCCCCCACCGACCCTCTGTCTGCGTTTGGTCCATATCCCTCCAAACCTGTCCTATCTATGTACCTGTCTAACTATTTCTTAAATGTTGGGATAGTCAGTCCCTGCCTCAACTACCTCCTCTGGCAGCTTGTTCCATACACCCACCACCATTTGTGTGAAAAAGTTATCGCTCAGATTCCTATTAAATCTTTTCCCCTTCAACTTAAACCCATGTCCTCTGCTCCTCATTTCACCTACTCTGGGCAAGAGACTCTGTGCATCTACCCGATCTATTACGCTCATGATTTTATACACCTCTATAAGATCTCCCCTCATCTTCCTGTGCTCCAGGCAATAGAGTTGCAGCCTACTCAACCTCTCTCTGTAGCTCAGACCCTCTAGTCCTGGTAACATCCTCCTAAATCTTCTCTGTATCCTTTCCAGCTTGACAACATCTTTCCTATAACTTGGTGACCAGAACTGAACAAAATACTCTGAATGCGGTCTCACCAACGTCTTATACAACTGCAACATGACCTCCCTACTTCTACACTCAAACTTTGACTGGTTTGCATCACTTTACCAACAGGCAATTGTCATTAAGCCGAGGCCTGAGAGAAAGAGAGGAGATGGAGATATTGTTGAGGGGACACATTTTGAGATGGTTGTAAGGAAAAAAAGTTGCAAAGCGGAAGGGTTTAGGAAGAGGCTGCTAATTCTGGGCCATGTTAATTGTTTAGTTTAGTTTATTATTGTCACGTGCACCGAGGTACAGTGAAAATCTTTTTGTTGCTGTCGTTAATAAGTGAAAAAAAAAAGATTACAATTACAGTTACAATCCTGCTTCTGGTGTGTCCAAACCCTTAACAATTTTATATGTTTCAATGAGATAACCTCTCATCCTTCTAAACTCCAGAGTGTACAAGTCCAGCCGCTCCATTCTCTGGGCATTTGACAGTCCCGCTATCCCGGGAATTAACCTTGTGAACCTACGCTGCACTCCCTCAATAGCAAGAATGTCCATCCTCAAATTAGGGGACCAAAACTGCACACAATACTCCAGGTGTAGTCTCACTAGGGCTCTGTACAACTGCAGAAAGACCTCTTTGCTCCTATACTCGACTCCTCTTGTTATGAAGGCCAACATGCCATTCGCTTTCTTCACTGCCTGCTGTACCTGCATGCTTACTTTCATACTGATGAACAAGAACCCCCAGATCCCGTTGTACTTCCCCTTTTCCCAAACTGACGCCATTTAGATAGTATTCTGCCTTCCTGTTTTTGATACCAGTGAATAACCTCACATTTATCCACATTAAACCCCATCTGCCATGCATCTGCCCACTCACCCAACCTGTCCAAGTCACCCTGCATTCTCATAGGCACCAAAAACTGGCGACTCTGCATACTGCCTCAGTGTATAATGGCTATACACCTGTACTGTGTCCGAGATGCTTATCATTGCTGTTTCTAAGCACTTACATATATTGATACATGTACTGAACTGTATACAAAAAAGAATTTCACTGTACCTCGGTACACGTGACAAATAACGGAGCATTGTACCACTGCATATCTGCACTGCATGGACAGACAATACAACTGAATCCGATCCAACAGGTTTGGAAAGTGTGTAAAAATCAGCAAGCCTTTAGGCTATGAGTTCTTTAATCAGTTGGCTGCAAAGTAATTGTTTTGTTCACCTTTTGACTGATGATAGCAATATGTTCAACACAGACATGGAATGAAAATTTATTTTAAAATAATGAAGTATTCTATTTGTCAAAAATGCAGTTATGTACAGAAACTGATTTGTGTTCATGGCACACGGCGGCGGTATAATAGTGCAGCTGGTCGAGCTGCTGCCTCACAGTGCCAGAGATCTGGATTCGATCCTGACCTTGGGTGCTGTCTATGTGGAGTTCGTACGTTCTCCCTGTGACACCGTGGGTTTCCTCTAAGTGCTCCGGTTTCCTCCCAAATCCCAAAGACGTGCCAGTTTGTAGGTTAAATGGCCTCTGTAAATTGCCCCGTGTGTGTAAGGAGTGTATGAGAAAGTGGGATAATGTCGATTTAGTGCGAAGATAGACACAAAATGCTGGAGTAACTTAGCGGGACAGGCAACATCTCTGGAGAGAAGGAATGGGTGACGATTCGGGTCGAGATCCTTAGAGTCATAGAGAGTCACAGAGTGATACAGTATGGAAACAGGCCCTTCGGCCCAACTTGCCCACACCGGCCAACGTGTCCCAGCTACTCAAGTCCCACCTGTCAGCATTTGGTCCATATCCCTTCCAACCTGTCCTATCCACGTGCCTGTCTAAATGCTTCTTAAACGTTGGGATAGTCCCACTGGCAGCTTGTTCCATACACCCACCGCCCTTTGTGTGAAAAAGTTACCCCTCAGATTCCTATTAATTCTTTTCCTCTTCACCTTAAACTTATATCCTCTGGTCCTCGATTCACCCACTCTGGTCAAGAGACTCTGTGCATCTGCCCGATCTATTCCTCTCATGATCTTATACACCTCTATAAGATCACCCCTCATCCTCCTGCGCTCCAAGGAATAGAGTCCCAGCCTACTCAACCTCTGCCTACAGCTCACACCCTCTAGCCTTGGTAACATCCTTGTAGGTCGTCTCTGGACAGCATCTTTTCTCTAACACGGTGCCCAGAACTGAACACAATACTCTAAATCTTCTTCAGACTCATTAGAATGTGAATGGGTAATCGATGGCTGCTTTGGAGTCAGTGGGCCGAATGCTTGTTTCCATGCTGTATCACTCAACTAAACCCTAGCTTAGCCTGCGAAGGGCAGTAGGGCTACAGAAAAAAAGGTGGAATATTTGAGGTAGGGAGTATGTCAAGTGCTGATGATTGTTTGCTGTACCGTCCAATTAAGTCAGCTGATGATGAAGGTGCTCTCCAAAAGGATCTCGATACAATGGTTTAGTGATCACAACAATGAGGCATGCAGTTCAACCCTTCCAAATGTGAAACCATGCGTGTCACCAGAAAGAGGAATCCAGGCGAAACATCTTACAATATACTTGGTGCCACCCTTAAAGAATCCAAACAAACCAAGTATCTTGGCATCAAATTGCAGAATGATCTGCGTTGGAATGGTCAGACTCATCATGCAACGGTGAAAGCAACAGGTGTCCTAAACTTTCTGAGGCGCAACTTTCATCATTGTTCAACTTCCATCAAGGAGAAGCTATACTTCACCCTCGTTAGACCTCATTTGAACTACGCAGTTGCAGCATGGGACCCATACACAAATAAAAACATTTCTTCCATCGAACGTGTCCAAAGACAGGCAGCTCGATTTGTTACTAACACCTATGAGAGAGAAGCGAGTGTTACCAAACTTCTGAATTCTCTGGGGTGGAACCCTCTCCAAGACAGACGTGAAGCTCACCGTTTGACCTGTTTTTACAAAATGTTAAATGGTCAGCTCGACATCGAATACAAAACCTACACCAAACCCAAACCAATTAGGAGCAGACGTGGGCATTCGATCCAATTTGAGATCCCAGCTACCAAGACAGATGTGTACAGCAATTCGTTCTTCCCCCCCGCACAATTAAAGCATGGAATAATCTTCACCCTACCATAGTTACCCAACCAGATACAACTAAATTTAAGGTAGCTTTTTCTTCCCAAAAACCCTTTCTGGCTTAAGTCTTCCCTCCACCACCTCCAGTTTAAATTCCATTTGGAATATTTTGGAGGACCAAGAAACCAAGAACAAGAACCCAGTCAGGATACAGAGAAGGGGAAAGGGCAACGGATGGGGTGCAGAAATGGTAGCTTAACACAGGGCAGGCACCCAGTGATAATTCCATGCTCACTCTTGCATCGTGTTTTCAACGCGTTTCTCACCTCAGGCTTCAAATCCCTGTGCACAACTCCCACATCGTGCATGTGGCTGACGGCAGAGACCAGCTTGCGCATAATGCAACTGGCTTCCGTTTCACTGAAGTGCTTTTTCTTCCGGATTCGCTCCAGCAGTTCTCCCCCTTTAAGCAACTCCATCACCAAAAACGTGTGCAGCTGAGGAGAAAATAAAAAGGGGGGGGGGGGCGGAAATCAGTCAAAAAAACCCCAATGCAATCTAATCAGGACCAAAAAAGCACCAAGTGCTGGAGTAACTCAGCGAGTCAGGCCACATCTCTGGAGAAGAATAGGTGATGTTTCGGATCGGAACCTTTCTTCAGACTGAAAGTAGAGGTGGCTGAACTTTTTGCCTCCAGTTTATCCCCCCGCCCCCATACTTGCTGCCTGAAGAAGGGTTCCGACCTATTCTTTTTCTCCAGACACGCTGCCTGTCCCGCTGAGTTACTCCAGCATTTTGTGTCTATCTTCAGTTTAAACTAGCATCTGTAGTTCCTTCTTCCTTAAATTACTTCAGCACTTGTGTGTTTTGTTTTGTAAACCAGCACCTGGACCTCTTTGGGTCTTAGCAAATTAAGATGATAGTTACAAGAATGTTTCAGTCACTTTTGGTAAAATGACACCATTTTCACAGGAACAATGAAGATCTTGCTTCTTTTCATTCGTACAAGTCAGTTTCTTCACATCTTTCATAAGTGTTATCATATAATCAAGTCAAACATGCAAATACATTTAAAACCTGTCCTCATTTTGATGCTAGCAGCTCATTGAAGTTATTTTTCCCTATTTCACAGGCAATGCAGTGAAGTGCACCTCTTTGATCAAATCATATGATGAGAGGGAAATGAAAGGTCGGTTAAGTGGAGAGACTTCAAAGTGAATCTGTTCTTCTCAGACTAAAGGAAATTAAGATTGGATAGAGGTCTGCAAAACTGTAAAGGACTTTAACAGAGCAAAGACATGTATGATCCTTAGTAAAAAAACGAGACTTGTCATGAGGATGAATTTTTTTGCACGGTGAGCTGATCTCATTTGAAATGCACTGTCAGAAAGAGAGATTTAGGCAGATTCAATACTGACTTTCAAAGGGGATTCTTACAATTTTGCGTATCTTCGAGAGATACAGCACATGAACGGGCTCTTCAGGCCACCATTAATCAATTTGTAAAAATTAATGTTGTAAACTTTAATTGTAACAACTATTAGCTGTTGAACTGCAACTAAATTCAAAACTACAAACTGCCTTGATTGCACTCCGGACTTGGGGACATTGTCTTTATTATTGCACTATATTGTTTGTTTCTTTTCATATAATGAACGACTTTTTGTTGTTTATTAGGGTGTCTAGTGAGTACTATATGTTATGCTGCTGCAAGTAAGAATTTCATTGTTCTGTTTCGGGATTTCTTGATTAGTACGGTTGTCAGGGGTTACGGGGAGAAGGCAGGAGAATGGGGTTAGGAGGGAGAGATAGAGCAGCCATGATTGAATGGTGGAGTAGATTTGATGGGCCGAATGGCCTAATTCGTATCCTATCCCTTATGGCACGTGACAATAAAAACACTCTGGACCCTTGTGTCAAGGACCCAGTGCCGTAGAATGAAGGTGACCAGCAAAAGTAACGAATGAGATCCAATGGGGATCTTTCTTTGTGCAGCAAGTGGTTTGGACCTGGAATGCACAGCTGGCGTGGGGAGGAAGTGCTAGGAGGAGAATTAGGCCATTTGGCCCATCAAGTCCACTCCGCCATTCAATCATGGCTGATATATCTCTCCCTCCCAACCCCATGCTCCTGCCTTCACCCCATAACCCTTGACACCCGTACTAAACACGGAGTACCAGGAGATTCAATAGCCGTGCTCACGAAGGCAACTGGATAAAAACGAAGGGGAGGATAAGTGCAGGACTACGAGGTGAATGCCGGGGAGTTGTTTTAACTGGATAGCTCTCGCAAAGAGTATGTGAATTGTCAACGGATTTCCTTCCCTGCAGCAAGCTTTGTGGTGACGTACCTGATCGTGATAAACATCGTGCAGCTTTACAATGTTCGGGTGTCCTTCACAGAGTTTCAGAGCTGCTATCTCCCTTTTAGTGTTCGCTTCCATTCTGCCAAGGGGAAGAAGAAAAGCCATATGTTGAAGAGATTGGAATGCAAGGCAATGATCGAAAAGGGAGTGTTCCAGGTTGTGATTATTTTGTTAAAAACTTTGTAAAAAAAATTGCTTTCTTTTAAAATCAAAGCAGAGTACTCATTAATCTACTCATATTCAACAAATTAGTTAGCCTCGTCCCTTTGTCCCCGCCAGGATGTCTAGGCTGTTTCAGTGGTATTTAGGTAGGAAGTCACATCAAGTCAACTTTATTTGTCACATACACATACAAGATGTGCAGTGAAATGAAAGTGGTAATGCCTGCGGATTGTGCAAAAACAGAACAGAACAGAACCAGTATTTACATTTAAGAAAAATAAAAAGACAGAACACAACAGTAAATTAGTCCCTGGTGAGATAAGAGTTTACAGTTCGATGGCCTGTGGGAAGAAACTCCGTCTCATCCTCCCTGTTTTCGCAGGAACTGCAGACGCTGGTTTAAACCGAAGATAGACACAAAAAGCTGGAGTAACTCTGCGAGACAGGCAGCATTGCTGGAGACAAGGAATGGGTGGAGTAACTCTGCGAGACAGGCAGCATTGCTGGAGACAAGGAATGGTGGAGTAAGTCTGCGAGAGGCAGCATTGCTGGAGACAAGGAATGGATGGAGTAAGTCTGCGAGACAGGCAGCATTGCTGGAGACAAGGAATGGGTGGAGTAAGTCTGCGAGACAGGCAGCATTGCTGGAGACGAGACGAGAGGCAGCATTGCTGGAGACAAGGAATGGGTGACGTTTCAGGTTGAGACCCTTCATCAGTGGTGTTTATGTTTTGTTAGTCCTGTTGTTCGGTATTGAATGTCAATGCATTCAAAGGAGCCTATGATTAAAATGCAATATTAGGTGGTCTCCCAGGATTGAGGATGATTTGCCTTCTCTACGGTTTTGGTGAAACTGAGGTGGCGGAGGAGGCCAATGTGGGAACAGCATCTTCTTGCACAAATAAAGAGTGAAGATTAGACTTTATTGCCTTCCATCACAGTGAAGTGGGGAATCCGCTGTGGTGGATGTTTATGTTAACTTTAATGTACTTGTGCGTATTGTTGCTTTTCTTAGTATTGCTGTATGGTAATCCGAGTTTAACTGTACCTTAATTGGCGCACGTGACGATAAACAGACTTTGAACCTTTGAAATGGTACCCCATTTATGATGACCAACAGGATGGGTGGATGGTAGTGAGGTGGAACGCACCCTCCGCAGATTATGCAGGACATCTCCATGCTCTCAATACATGGGCTTGAGGTTCACCATTGGGATTGCTCCTGTCTGAGCGGTTAATGGGCCAGATATTAGGATGAGTTGCTGAACTTAAGTTTAGTTTAGTTTAGAGATACAGCGTGGAAACTGGCCTCTCGGCAAACTGAGTCCGCTCCGACCAGCGATCACTCCGTACACGCACATTACCCTACACACTAAGGACAATTTACAGAAGCCAGTTTGCCTCCAAACCTGCATGTCTTTGGGATGTGGGAGCAAAATCGGAGCACCCAGAGAAAACCCACGCTGTCACAGGGAGAACGCTGTACAAACAGAGAGGCCTGGACAAACTCTGCACAGGCAACAACCACAGTCAGGATCCAACCCGGGTCTCTGGCGCTGTGCGGCAGCGGCTCTACCCGCTGCGCTGCTCTTGAAACATCCTTTTCCCCAATGGATCAAAGGCTGTGCTGCCACAGTGAAGGAGCTGGCAAATTTGGGCACTAATGTCTGCCATCACTGAGAGATGGCTTCCGAGATATAGGAAGTGATCATCATTTTCCAGGGCATCGTCATTCGTCTAATGCAGTTTGGTACAGTTGGTGGAGGATGTTGGTCTTGCAGCTATGGTTGGTCTTACAAATATTGTATACTTCAAAGAACCAGTTGGTGACATCTTGCCTAGGGATGTAAAATGATAAAAGGACTGGACGCAGGAAAGGACTGAAAGCTAGATGCAGGAAAAATGTTTTAGAATAAAGTCTTAGAATAAAGGGGAGGCCATTTAAGACTGAGGTGAGAAAAAACGTTTTCACCCAGAGAATTGTGAATTTGTGGAATTCCCTGCCACAGAGGGCAGTGGAGGACAAATCACTAGATGGGTTTAAGAGAGAGTTAGATAGAGCTCTAGGTGCTAGTGGAATCAAGGGATATGGGGAGAAGGCAGGCACGGGTTATTGATTGGGTTTGATCAGCCATGATCACAATGAATGGTGGTGCTGGCTCGAAGGGCTGAATGGCCTCCTCCTGCACCTATTTTCTATGTTTCTATATGGACCAAATGTGGGCAAATGGGAATAGCATAAATGGAGCATCTTGGTCTGAATGTACATTTGGCCAAAGGGCCTGTTTCTGTGCTGTATGATTCTATGACTCCAACACTATTGTTAAATGCGGAGTGGTGGTAATGTGATGTCTCAACGTGAGCAATGAATCAATTGGAGAAGATGTGGTCCTTAGAGCTCAGTTAGCCTCGGGAGAATGAAGAAAAGCAATATACCCAAATATACACATATTAGGCATTCACATAACATTTAGCAAAAGCATTGGCAATTTTAATAACACCAGAAGGCTACTAGGGTGTGATTATTTTTCCCTTTCCTGGCAGCTGATAGCCATTTTTTTGACAAAGACAAATCTTTATCTGAAAATGTTTCATTAAATCACTTTTATTGGGTCTTTATTGGCGGAGAGAAAATGGACCTTTATTAAGAAAATGCTTACTTTAGTATCAATAATAAAATCTGCAAATCAGCATTGCCAAGTGCCTCAAACACAACTGTTATCATCTAATGCCTAGTAGGAAAATATAGGCCAATAAAGACAATTTAATGTTATTGTAAATTCAATCATCTATTGTGATAAATGAGAGGTTTAATCATGAATCGTGTAATCGGTACATTCATTCTGTAAAAAAAAGCCTCAGAATATAAACGCAATAAATGTAGCAATTTTTATGTCTTGCTGTTACTGATTAGTGAAATGTATCCAACAATTTGTAATTTGGGATTCTTATGTTTGACAAGTTATTCTCAATTCATTTCATCATCGTTGCAAACATTCGCGACGCAGTGGTGCTGGTTTCCGACGGGAACGGTGACGGACGCACCACACGTCTCTGTCCTCCAGTTCCTGCGGACATCCGCCGCTGGAAGTATAGGATGTTGGTGTGTGTGTGTGTGTGTGTGCTTTATCATCGTTCCTTACAGTGCTATGTACGACAGTGATCGCAACTTCTACTGAAGTGTGGATGGGTCGTGGGCTCGCTAGAAGCTCATCCGCCCTTTGACAGGTCTTGTTTTTGGTCCTGCTGGAGGTCCACAGCCCCCTCCTCACCTGGCAAACCAGGTGGGGGAGACGGTTTACAAAGGTAGACAAAAATGCTGGAGAAACTCAGCAGGTGAGGCAGCATCTATGGAGCGAAGGAAATAGGCGATGTTTCGGGTCGAAACCCTTCTTCAGGGGAGACAGTTTACTTGCCGACTATCCGACCATGGAGCAGGTAGCACGGGATGACATGGTATGCGTGGCGGGGTGGTGTGGGAAACTGCCCCCGACCTGACCTTATATTCTCGAACTAGAAGTTAAAGTAATTTCAATGTCAGCTGATCTACATCGGTGAGACCAAGCGTAGGCTTGGCGATCCTTTCGCCGAACACCTCCGCTCGGTCCACATTAACCAACCTTATCTCCCGGTGGCTCAGCACTTCAACTTCCCCTCCCATTCCGAATCCGACCTCTCTGTCCTGGGCCTCCTCCATGGCCAGAGTGAGCACCACCGGAAATTGGAGGAGCAGCGCCTCATATTCTGCTTGGGCAGTCTGCACCCTAGCGGCATAAACATTGAATTCTCCAATTTCCGGTAGCCCTTGCTGTCCCCTCCCCTCTTGAGCTCTCCCTCAGCCCTCGGGCTCCTCCTCTTCCTTTTTCCTTTCTACCCCCCACTCACCCTACATCAGTCTGAAGAAGGGTTTCAGCCCAAAATGTTGTCTATTTCCTTCGCTCCATAGATGCTGCTACACCCGCTGAGTTTCTCCAGCCATTTTGTTTACCTAGTAATTTCAATCAATTGAATACTTGACCAGAAGGAATCTTAATATTCTAAAAATATGATAATTGACCATCATGGTGTGACATTACCTTTTGCTGACAATTTTCACTGCAAACTCCTGCCCAGTTTTCTTATTACGACACCTTCTGCAGATGGAGAAACTTCCTTCTCCAAGTGGACTATCTTTTAAATCAAGGTCATAGTGTTGATAAAATGGTGAATCCTGTTTGGTGGGGGTGGGAGGAGGTGGAACAGGGGGAGGGGGTGGGAAAAAGAAATTGAAAATTGTATCAAGTCTGGGATACAAAAACACTTCAAACAGAATAAACTGGGAGTCATAGGTAGACAAAAATGCTGGAGAAACTCAGTGGGTGAGGCAGCATCTATGGAGCGAAGGAACAGGTGACGTTTCGGGTCAAGATTTAAGATTTAAGTTTCTCCCCATAACCTCCAACACCTGTACATTACGTTTCGGGTCGAGAACTATTCCTTCACCTATTTCCTTTGCTCCATAGACGCTGCCTCACCCGCTGAGTTTCTCCAACATTTTTGTCTACCTTCGATTTTTCCAGCATCTGCAGTTCTTTCTTAAACTGGAAGTCATAGAGTCTTCGAGTGATACAGCGTGGAAACAGGCCCTTCGGCCCAACTTGCCCACACCGGCCAACATGTCCCAACTACACTAGTCCTACCTGCCCACTCTTGGCACATATCCCTCCAAACCTGTCCTATCCATGTACCTATCTAACTGTTTCTTAAACGTTGGGATAATCCGTCCCTTAATGACCTCCTCTGGAAGTCTGTTCCGTACACCCACCCTCTAAGTGAAAAAGTTACCCCTCGGATTCCTATTAAATCTTTTCCCCTTCACCTTGAATCTGTCCTCTGGTCCTCGATTCACCCACTGGGCAAGAGACTCTGTGCGTCTACCCGGGTCTATTTCTCTCGTGATTGTTACACACCTCTATAAGATCACCCCTCATCCTCCTGCGCTCAAAGTGTCAATGCTTCTGCTTCATTTTTATTATTGAACTGACAGCATTGCAACGTGTTTCAATGAAAAGGTGATGTAAAATAATACACTCAAACACAAAGAGAGAAAGATACTTCACATAATAAATACCTTCATCATAGCACTTCGAGCAATGGCCGTACTACCAGGACGATCCGCTCCTAGGTGAAGTTGAATGGGATCAGTCATCACAGCATTACGTTTGAAGAGAATGGATGGGGCAATGAAAGAATAGCCCTGTCAAATGAGTACAAAGATAAACCTTTAATATAATCGCCAGTTATGCTGAGATATTACATTACTAAGGTGGCATTTTGGACACCTTGTCTGTGCTGGCTCTTTGCTCTGTGACAATTATGAGACAGACAATAGATAATAGGTGCATGAGTAGGTAATTCGGCCCTTCGAGCCAGCACCGCCATTCAATGTGATCATGGCTGATCATCGGTACCCCGTTCCTGCCTTCTCCCCATATCCCCTGACCGCTATCTTTAAGAACCCTATCTAGCTCTCTCTTGAAAGTATCCAGAGCCCAGCCTCCACCACCCTCTGAGGCAGAGAGTTCCACAGACTCACCACTCTCTGGGTGAAAAAGTGTTTCCTCATCTCCGTTCTAAATGGCTTACCCCTTATTCTTAAACTGTGGCCCCTGGTTCTGGACTCCCCCAACATCAGGAACATGCAGAGGCAGTAAGAGAGATGGCACAAGTTGTTATCAGTGTACTTATGGAAACTGGTGTGGTTCGTGATCTATGGTTCAGGGAGAGCCTGCAGCCAGAGCAATGGAGGAGCAAGGGCCAATGAATTAATTGATTAATTGAAAGGTACAGCATGTAAATAATCCCTTCAGCCCACACTGTCCACTCACCAACTAGAGTGCGGTCCTGACCTCCTATCTACAGTACCACATTGGAGGCCTTTGACCGATCTTTAATCAAACTTCATCTTGCACTAAATGTTGTGCCCTTTACCCTTCAACTGTACACAATGGATGCCTTGATTGTAGTTATGTATGGTCTTTTCTTTCATTCGGGTAGTGTACAATAGAGGCTTTTCACTGTAGCTCAGAACATATGACAATAAACTAATCTAAAACCAAACCCAAGCAGACCATCGATCACCCATTTACACAAGCTCTATGTTATCCCACTTTTGCATCCACTCCCTAAACACTAGGGGTAGTTTACTAAGGCCAATTAACCTACAAACCCACACGTCTTTGGGATGTGGGAGGAAACCTGGTGCACCCAGAGGAAACCCACGCAGTCAGAAGGAGAAACATTCAAACTCCACGCTGACAGCACCAGAGGTCAGGATAAGGGGTAAGCCATTTAGAACGGAGACGAGGAAACTTTTTCACACAGAGAGTTGTATGTGGAATTCTCTGCCTCAGAGAGCGGTGGAGGCCAGTTCTCTGGATGCTTTCAAGAGAGAGCTAGATAGGGCTCTTAAAAATAACGGAGTCAGGGGATATGGGGAGAAGGCAGGAACGGGGTACTGATTGGGGATGATCAGCCATGATCACATTGAATGGCGGTGCTGGCTCGAAGGGCCGAATGGCCTACCCCTGCACCTATTGTCTATCGGAATCTCTGGCGCTACGAAGGAGCAGGTCTACTAGATTGCTGCCCATATGGTTCATACAACTTGCAGCAGATGTCCCATTCAGCAAAAGATTAGCCATTTTGTTCCCTTTATAGTTTCTGAAGGAGAAGAGGCAAATGTTGTCTCAAGAATCCACTTTCACTTCTCTGGTGCGGACCTGAAAGATCCTGTCGGAGTTCTGCGGCAATGCTGCGGGTGAGTACGTGGGGTCCATCTCCGTGAATTCCTCAGCAAAGTTGCTGACGTCCAACTCGTCCCTGATGACCGGCTTAAACGGGGCTTCGATGTTTTTGGCAGCTAACTCATCCCAGTTTATTTTCTACCAACGACAAGAACAAAGCAGAGGTGGTTACTAAGAATGAATAACAACACAAAGCATTTAAACATCTCCGTCTCATGCAGAGAGACGTCCCACACACACACACACACACAGAAACAACATCCCTCCTGTTGACTAACTACTGTCATTCTTAAAGCCCTGTCCCACGGTATGAGATCATTCCAAGAGCACTCCCGAGTTTGCCCTGATTCGAACTCGGAGATTTACGGTAATGGCCACTCGTCGGTACTCGGGGCTCTCGTGGACATTTTTCCATCATGTTGAAAAATCTTCACGAGTCTTCCCGTGCTTACCTGCCGTTAGCGAGTCTTCCCGGGTACCTGCCGTTAGCGTTACGAGCCGCTAAGAGACGTCCCCGAGCTCCGACGGACCCACTATGTTCATTCTCCGTGCTTATCACGAGCTTGATTTTTTAAAACTCGGTAGAGCTCTTGGAATGAACTCGTACCGTGGGACGTGGCTTTAATCATTTGACATTTTCAAACAAAATACATAAAGTCAATAGTTTAGTTACACCTCATAAATGATATTTTATTAAAACTACACCACCCAATTGGTGAAAACAAGGAACGGCAGGTGCTGGTTTATTCACGCATGATATGATTTATCCGGATAGCTAGGAAAACAATATTTTTCGCTTTATCTCAGTACACGAGATAATGCCTTCTTAATAATGAACTCCTGCATTTCCTCCCCACCCTTCTCTCCTCTCCCGTCCCCCCCGTCGCCTTACCAGTTCCACTAGTATCCCTATCATTAACACATCTCTCCCCAGCTTACAATGGGCCATTACGGACCCCACTCCTCCATTGGTCATTTGTTGCCGGCCCCGATTTGTCCTGACCTTCTCTCGCCCCCAGTCCTTCCAGTCCCCCCCCCCCCACCCCACCTCGATCTTTCAGTCTGAAGAAGGGTTCCAACCCGAAACGTTACCTATTATTTTTCTCTGATGATGCTGCCTGGCCTGCTGAGCTACTCCAGCATTTTGTGTCTATCTTTGGTATGAATCAGCATCTGCAGTTCGTTCCTACACATAGTGCCTTCTTCACCGCCCTGCCCACCTGTGTCAATGTATTCACGGAACTATGGAACAAAGCCAGTTCCTTAGCTCTTACAATAATTAGTTGTAAGGGACTGTAATGAATCACGGTGGCGCATGGGAAGAACTACTGCCGTTCGGCTCCAATGACAGCTCAAATGGTGCAGTCGCGTGCTGTCTGTGAGCAGCGTGCACAATCTCTTTGTTATTATTGTAAGAGCTAAGCAACCGGCTATGTTCAATAGTTCCGTGCATACATTGACACAGGTGGTGAAGATTGGCATTATGTGCAGGAAGCAATTGCAGTCTTTATGGCTGCACGAGTCTCCTGGCTGCTCTGGTTTAGACAATAGACAATAGACAGAAGGTGCAGGAGTAGGCCATTCAGCCCTTCGAGCCAGCACTGTCATTTAATGTGATCGTGGCTGATCATCTCCAATCAGTATCCCGTTCCTGCCTTCTCCCCATATCCCCTGACTCCACTATCTTTAAGAGCCCTATCTAGCTCTCTCTTGAAAGTGTCCAGAGAATCTGCCTCCAGCGCTCCCCGAGGCAGAGAATTCCACAAACTCACAACTCTCTGTGAGAAAAAGTGTTTCCTTGTCACTGTTCTAAATGGCTTACTCCTTATTCTTAAACAGTGACCTCTGGTTCCGGACTCCCCCAACATCGGGAACATGTTTCCAGCCTCTAGCGGGTCCAAGCCCTTAATAATCTTATACGTTTCAATGAGATACTCTCTCATCCTTCTAAACTCTAAAGTGTACAAGCCCAGCCGCTCCATTCTCTCAGCATATGACAGTCCCGCCATCCCGGGAATTAACCTTGTAAACCTACGATGCACTCCCCCAATAGCAAGAATGTCCTTCCTCAAATTAGGGTTCCTCCCACATCCTAAAGATGTGTGGGTTGATAAATGAATTGACCACTGTAAATTGTCCTGAGGTTGTGCTTAGTTTACAGATACAGCGTGGAAACAGCCCCTTCGACCCACCGGGTCCCCGTTGGCCAGCGATCACCCACACACTAGTTCTATCCTACACACACTAGGGACAATGTACAGAAGCCAATTCACCTACAAACCTGTACGTCTTTGGAATGTGGGAAGGAAACCGGAGCACCCGGAGAAAACAGTCGCAGGGAGAAAGTACATATTCCAGGACAAGGGGTCACAGCTTAAGGATAAGGGGAAAATCCTTTAAAACCGAGATGAGAAGAACTTTTTTCACACAGAGAGTGGTGAATCTCTGGAACTCTCTGCCACAGAGGGTAGTTGAGGCCAGTTCATTGGCTATATTTAAGAGGGAGTTAGATGTGGCCCTTGTGGCTAAGGGGATCAGGGGGTATGGAGAGAAGGCAGGTTCGGGATACTGAGTTGGATGATTAGCCATGATCATATTGAATGGCGGTGCAGGCTCGAAGGGCCGAATGGCCTACTCCTGCACCTAATTTCTATGTTTCTATATAAACAGGACTAATGGTCAGGATCAAAACTGGGTCCCTGGCACTGTAAGACAGTAAAGGGCCTGTCCCACTGTACAAGGTAATTCAAGAGTTCTCCCGAGTTCTCCCGATTCGAGTTCGTGTAATGTACGTATTGGGTACGTCGGAGCTCGTGGATGTCACGTAGCGGCTCGTACGAGTAACGGTAGGTACTCGGGAAATCCGGTAAATTCGTGACGTTTTTTCAACGCTGTGAAAAATGTCCACAAGCAAAAAAATACTCGTGATGAAAAAAATGGTTACTTTTTACTACGTACCCGCTACGTACATTACACGAGCTCGAATCAGTGGAGAACTCGGGAGAACTCTTGAATTACCTCGTACAGTGGGACAGGCCCTTAACTCTACTACTGCGCCACTCTGCATTTGTTTAGGAAGTGATAGAATCTGGGAGGCAATCCAGGGAAAATAATTTGAAGGGAACATTAGCAGGGACATGGAATTGATGGTTGAGCTGTTTTATGGATTCAATGAACCAAATGCCTTTTCCTGAATCATACGGAAATATGTAATAGAAAAATATATGAATTGATTCCTCAAATCAATAGACGTTGGAAGAGGAGATAACTGGACTACTACATTTAATGTGATAAATAATGTCACTCAGTTACTTGCTCTATTGTTGAACATATTGAATCAGGATATTTGGGTCAGGTCATGTTCTGAAGAGCTGGACACTTGGGTATTGTATAGTTAATAACAGATTTAAATATCACACAAATGTCCTTCATTAATCTAAATATAACAATTGTAAAATGTTTGAAGGACTAATTTCAAAGTTTGCACATACAAACAATCTACTGGCCAGCCAGAGTGGGATGATTGATTAATTGCGATGGTGATTGAGGCAGATAATTCTCATCATTTATATGTGACTCTGTTCCACCGGCTGCATTTTGCTGAAAAAAAGGGAGCCGCGGCAGAAACAAGGAACTGCAGATGCTGCTTTACCAATGAAAGACATAAATTGCTGGAGTAACTCAGCAGGTCAGTCAGCATCCCTGGAGAACATGGACAGGTGACGTTTTGGATCAGGACCCTTCTTCAGACTTCAGATGGAATGGTAGCATCCATTTCCTCTACTATGTGAAAGGGCTCTGCTTTCTAAGTACATTGATCTTGTTTGATATACAACCAAATACTGTGAGCAAGACATGCAAGGCAAAGTTGTCAATAAAAATAAGTTCAAAAGGCACAAATATCTATTTAAATGTTGTTTAAAATGTAATCAGTGTAGCGGTTAGAATTTAGGTGTTGTTACAGAATATTTAACAAAAGATCTGAATGGAGGCTCCTATTATTTCAATGCAGATTCAATGCGTCCTGGGGGTGGAGTTGGAGTTGGATTCATGGGGCTTGGTCTCAGAGGGGAGGATGTTCCTCAAACTGCGGAGCATCTTGGACAATACAGCTCACCTCCTCCGTGACACTCTGGTCAACCTGAGGAGCACCTTCAGCAACAGACTGGTTCCACCAAGATGCAGCACAGAGCGCCACAGGAGATCCTTCTTCCCTGTGGCTATCAAACTGTACAACTCCTCCCCCTTCTGTCATGGGGGAAACTGACTCTCTCTCCCCTCCCCCCCAATCTTTGCACATCCCCAATCCTTTCCACGCCTCACTTTAGTTTCATATCTCATGTATCTTGTGTTTTATGACTGTTAGAAACTTAGAAAATAGGTGCAGATGGAGGCCATTTGGCCCTTTGAGCCAGCACTGCCGTACATTGTGATCATGGCTGATCATTCACAATCAGTAACCCGTGCCTGCCTTCTCCCCATATTTCTTGATTCTGCTGGCCCTTAGCACGCATCTCAGTTTTTAATGGCCTCCCCTTTATTCTTGGACTGTGGGCCCTGGTTCTGGACTCCCCCAATATTGGGAACATGTTTCCTGCATCAAGCGTGTCCAGTCCTTTTATAATTTTATACGTTTCTATAAGATCCCCTCTCATCCTTCTAAATTTCAGTGAATACAAGCCCAGTCTTTCCGATCTTTCCTCATATGACAATCCCGCCATCCCGGGGATTAACCTCGTGAACCTACACTGCACTCCCTCAATAGCAAGAATGTCCTTCCTCAAATTTGGAGATCAAAACTGCACACAATACTCCAGATGTGGTCTCACCAAATCGCTGTACAACTGCAGAAGTACAAGAACCTCTACTCCTATACTCAAATCGTCTTGTTATGAAGGCCAACATGCCCTTAGCATTCTTCACTGCCTGCTGTACCTGCATGTTTACTTTCAGTGACAGGTAAGCAAGGACACACCCAGATCTCGTTGCACTTCCTTTTTTCCTGATCTGACACCATTGTGATAATAATCTGCCTCCTTGTTCTTGCCGCCAAAGTAGATAAGGTCACATTTATCTACATTATACTGCATCTGCCATGCATCTGCCCACTCACTCAACCTGTCCAAGTCACCCTACAACCTCCTAGCATCCCCTTCACAGTTCACACTGCCACCCAGCTTTGTGTCATCTGCAAATTTGTAAGTGATACTTTTAATTTCATCATCTAAATCATTAATATATATTGCAAATAGTTGTGGCCCCAGCACTGAGCCTTGCGGAACTCCACTCGCCACTGACTGCCATTCTGACAGGGACACGTTTATTCCTATCCTTTGTTTCCTGTCTGCCAACCAATTCATTATCCATGGCAATACCCTATCCCCAATACCATGTGCTCTAATTTTGCCTATTAATTTCCTGTGTGGGACTTTATCAAAGGCTTTCTGAAAGTCCAGATACACTACATCCACTGGCTCTCCTTCAACCATTTTACTTGTCACATCCTCAAATAATTCCAGAAGATTAGTCAAGCAGGATTCTCTCTTATAAATCCATGCTGACTTGGACCAATCCTTTTACTGCTATCCAAATGTGCCGTTATTAATTCTTTAATAATTGACTCCAGCTTCTTCAACCACCACCGATGTCAGGCTAACTGGTCTATAATTCCCCATTTTCTTTCTAGCTCCTTTCCTGGAAAGTGGAATAACATTAGCTATCCTCCAACCCATAGGAACTGATCCTGAAAATGATCACCAATGCGTCCACGATTTCGAGAGCCACCTCCTTGAGTAGATTGTTTAAGAAGGAACTGCAGATGCGGGAAAAATCGAAGGCAAAAATACTGGAGAAACTCAGCGGGTGAGGCAGCATCTATGGAGCGAAGGAAATAGGCAATGTTTCGGGTCGAAACCCTTCTTCAGATTGTTGGCAGGTCAATTGCCCTCCTGGGATATATAAATTTCTATCATATTGTATCGTATTATAAGCTTGTGTATAAAAAAGGTAAAAGCTATCTGTTATTGTTTCTAAGTGCCTCTAACCATTTTTAGTATTTAAAATAAATGGAACAAATTGTAATTCGTTTTTAATTTTTTTAAGCATTTCCTTAATTTGTTTGTTTTTCAATATCTTTTACAGCCTACAATGCTAGGGTCCGGTGAGTTTTGGGCAGCATTTTGGTTTAAGTTTAAGTTTATTATTGTCACCTACACCGAGGTATAATGAAATGTTTTGATATATACGGTCCAAACAGATCAGATAATACTATACATAAATATAATCAACTGAAATTCAAGTAAAATAGATAGAACGCATGGGAAGATACAGAGTGCAGAATATAGTTCTCAGCATTCGTAGTAGCGCATCAGTTCCACAGACAAATGTCCAATGGTGAATCGGACAGTACCCTGGCTTAAGGAAAGAGCGTTCAGAAGCCTGATAA
Organism: Leucoraja erinaceus; assembly: GCF_028641065.1. NCBI lineage: Eukaryota > Metazoa > Chordata > Chondrichthyes > Rajiformes > Rajidae > Leucoraja > Leucoraja erinaceus. The sequence continues at coordinate 17,400,405 of NC_073385.1, forward strand.
CAGAGGGGAAGTGTGGCGGTGCGTGATTTTAAGCTTCTGTACCTTCTGCCGGATGGGATCAGGGAGAGGGAATGACCCTGGTGGGACAAATCTTTGAGCATGTTGGTAGTGTACAGTGTCGATGGAGTCAGTGGTGGGGAGTCTGGTCCATGATGGTCTGGGCTACATGTACAACTCTGTAATGTCTTCTGACTTGGTAATAAGGAGTCAGGAAGCTGCAGGTGTTGACAGCTGGTGATGATGTAGTTCGATGTCTGTAACTACCTCTTGCACATTGACAACTAGCGAGAGGACTGCATTGATCAATATGAACCGGTGAAGATGTCCCTGTTTCCAACTCTCTTCTTTGCTCACCTGGAAGAAGAGGTGAGATTTAATTTCGTCAGCACCTCCAGGACCAGAACCCAACCTTTTCTTGGGGTCTTTCATGAGGAGTTTCTTCATTATGTCTTTAGCTAAAGGGCCGATTTCTGGCGGATATGGAGGGTCACTTTTTAGAATTCTCCTGGGGAGGAAGAAAAACTGTGCAATTGTTAAACTGCAAAAGAGGGTGTGATCATTTCAAACATTTAAATGTTATTTGTTCATGACCATATTACACGAAAACATGAGCAAAGTCTCATGCAGGGTCAAAAGCCAAGGAATAGAAAAGGGTTTTAAGACTGGTTTTGAAGATGGACAGTGAGGGGGCCTGTCTGATGTGCAACGGCAGAGTGTTCCATAATGTTGGAGCAGCAACAGAGAAGGCTCTATCCCCTCTGAACTTCCGCTTAGACCTCGGTACCTCCAGGAGCAGCTGATCAGCTGACCTGAGGCACCGGGCAGGAGCATAGGGATGAAACAGCTCAGAGAGGTAAGGCGGGGGAGACCATTTAAAGATTTAAAAACGAATAAAAGAATCTTAAAGTGAACTCGAAAGTACACCGGCAGCCAGTGGAGGGAGGCCAGAATTGGCGTTATGTGCTCCCTCTTTCGAGTTCCAGTTAAGAGGCGAGCAGCAGCATTCTGAACCAACTGGAGACAAGCCAGGGAAGATCGAGTAACTCCAAAATAGAGTGCGTTACAGTAATCCAGCCTAGACGTGATGAAGGCATGGATTACTGTTTCAAAATGCTGCCGCTCAAGAATGGGCTTCACCTTTGCCAGCTGCCTTAAATGAAAGAAGCTGGACAATAGGTGCAGGAGTAGAACATTCGACCCTTCGAGCCAGCACCGCCATTCAATGTGATCATGGCTGATCATCCCCAATCAGTACCCCGTTCCTGCCTTCTCCCCATATCTAGCCCTATCTAGCTCTCTCTTGAAAGCATCCAGAGAACCCGCCTCCACCGCCCTCTGAGGCAGAGAATTCCACATCCACTCCTTATACACGAGAGGCAATGTACAGCAGCCAATTAACCTACAATCCCGCACGTCTTTGGGATGTGGGAGGAAAACGGAACACCCGGAGGAAACCCACGGGGAGAATGAGGAAAATTCCACACACAGACAGCACCCGAGGTCAGGATCGAACCTGGGTCTCTGGCGCCATGAGGCTTTCAGAGTAATATTAGAGAAATCTTCCTTTAGCAAAGAATTTACCGACATATGGATAGTTTTCTAAATGGAATAGTGGACCCAAAAACCCTGACTCAATCAGAAGTCATTGGATAGGGAGCCAATGCAGAGAATATCAAGTCATGGAATTTGCAGAATAGAATATGACCCTTTGGCATAAATGGTCCCTAATTTGAGGAAGGACATTCTTGCTATTGAGGGAGTGCAGCATAGGTTCACCAGGTTAATTCCCGGGATGGCGGGACTGTCATATGCTGAGAGAATGGAGCAGCTGTGCTTGTACACTCTGACGTTTTTAAAGGATGAGAGGGAATCTTATTGAAACATATAAGATTATTAAGGGTTTGGAGGCTGAAAACATGTTCCCGATGTTGGGGGAGTCCAGAACCAGGGGCCACAGTTTAAGCCATTTAGAACAGAGATGAGGAAACACTTTTTCACACAGAGTTGTGAGTCTGTGGAATTCTCTGCCTCAGAGGGCGGTGGAGGCTGGTTCTCTGGATACCTTCAAGAGAGAGCTAGATAGGGCTCTTAAAGATAGTGGAGTCAGGGGATATGGGGAGAAGGCAGGAACGGGGTAATGATTGGAGATGATCAGCCATGATCACATTGATTGGCGGTGCTGGCTCGAAGGGCCGAATGGCCTACTCCTGCACCTGTTGTCTATTGTCTATTGTCAGCATTAATGGCCCACTCAAGTTATTTTAATTCATCTCATCTTTATGAAAGGAGGAATGAAATATGTCAAATGGCTTCTCTCATCTGTAGTCAAATGTTTACGGTTGCCTACCAACTGGAATTTTACTTCTTACTTTGAAATCTCGGTTTGTGAATTTCTTTCCCCGTCAACAGTGAAAGGCGATGCTCCAGTTTTTAGCTCGTACATCAGAACGCCAAGGCTCCACCAATCTACAGCCTGAATAAAGAAGAGGGGCAGATTAATATAGGTAATGACTGCACGTCACGCAGTCCGGCGTGCCTCTGCATTTATCCCAAGTAAAAAATAAATCAAAATATTCAGACTGAAAATAGATTGTTGAAGCTTTCAACATTGCCCTTTCTTGAACAATGAAACAATCCTCATAAAATTACTTTGTTGGCCAAGAACTCCTCTGCTTAATATGATTTTGTTTACAATTATGGAAGTGTGGCACTGCACCGATGCAGTCATTAAAAATAAAATCACAGCTGGTAAGCCAACAGTTTCAGTGTTAAGAATTGGAGGCTCTCAGCTGTGTTAGTTATTCACACCCAGGCTCCCTCAACACCCACCCCACCTTGCACTGCCAGGAGTGACGATGGGAAGGAGAAGAGGCCAGTTTTTTAAAATCTTGACAAAGCAACGTGAAGAACCCAATGTCTCCACCTTTTGAGGATGCCGTTTTTGTGGACTCTCTAATTGAAGCGCTGCTGGAGGAAAATGGAAAGTCCACGGACAACGAGGGTGGCACGGTGGCGCAGCGGCAGAGTTGCTGCCTTACAGCGCTTGCAGCGCTGGAGACCCGGGTTCAATCCCGACTACGGGTGCTGTCTGTATGGAGTTTGTGTACGTTCTCCCCGTGACCTGCGTGGGTTTTCTCTGAGAACTTCGGTTTCCTCCCACACTCCAAAGACATACAGATTCGTAGGTTCATTGGCTTGGTATAAGTGGGATTGCTGGTCGGTGCAGACTCGGTGGGCCGAAGGGCCTGTTTCCGCTCTGTATCTCCAAACTAAACTAAAAATAAATAACACAGGAAGCAAGTAGAACAACCGCACCAATTACAATCAAAGATTGTGGGTAGATGCATGTTTTTCACTACTAAAGTGACTTACAAGCAATTAGGAGCAAACTGTGCATTGAATTCCCATTGATACTGTGCATGCCCACATTATCAGATTTACAGATATACAGTAGCATAAATTCATGGATGATGAATGCTTCATTAACACAAGAAGCTGTTGAGCTTCTCATGACACTGTTGGTCAAAAGATAATGTTACAATTGACCATGACATCTATATTATCTTGCAGTCTAATGATTTAATCCTCACCGTCAATCACACAAACTATTTTTGTATCACTTCGAGCCACAGAGTCACAGAGAAAGTCTCTTCGGCCCGACTCGTCCACGCCCAGCAATATTCCTCATCTAAGCTAGTCCCATTGCCCTTGTTTGGTCCATATCCCTCCAAACCTTTCCTATCCATGTGCTTGTCCAAGTATCTTATAAAAATGCATACTTCTTTACCATGCCCAAGCAATTATGGTATGGTTATGGCACTTTATTTGTCACACGTACCGAGGTACAGTGAAATTCATTCCTGTACAGAGGTCAGTACAAGTATCACTATAGATAAGCACTTAGATACATCTTCGATAATCAATCAATCAAAGACTTTATTGTCATTCAAAAATACACCAACAAATGCAAGTCTGAACTAAATTTTGTTGTATCTGGCTCACCGTGCATCATAAAATAACAAAAGGATGAAATAGATAAAAAGATAAAATAGATAATATTTTATGGAATTCAAGAGTCTGATGGCTCGGGGGAAGAAGCTGTTGCAAAACCTAGCCGTTCTGCTCCTTATACTGCGATACCTTTTGCCCGAGGGCAGCAGAGTGAACAGTCCATGATGGAGATGTGTGGGGTCTTTTATAATGCTGTTGGCCTTGAACAAGCAACGTTTGCACGCAATGTCCCGGATTGAAGGAAGAGAAGTCCCGATGATTTATTTCAGCCGTCCTCACCACTCTCTGCACGGACTTCCAGTCGGAGGCTTTCAGATACAGTACAAATGTACTGCAGCAGTACACTGAGACAGTATACAGAGTCGCCAGTTTGCCGCCATTTTCAAGTCCCAGTTGTAGTACGTGCAGGGTTCTTGACCTGACCATGAAGGTCTGTTGTCCTGGCGGTGTTTAAGTCCAAATCATTTATACTGTATTTGCTATAAAATCAAAGGGCTGAGTACCAGTTCCCGTGAAACTCCAATATCAAGATTGTGGATGCAGTTTATTTGGGGTTCAAGTTCAAGTTCGAATGTATTGTCACATGCACCAATTGAGGTACAGTGAGATTTGAGTTACCAGAAGGCATATGACAACAAGCTGCACCAAAATTAACACAAAGAACTGCAAAAGGGATATCGGTAGATAGAGTGCTGGAGTAACTCGACCCAAAACACCACCTATCCATGTTCTCCAGAGATGCTGCCTGACCTGCGGAGTTACTCCAAAACTTTGAGCCCTTTTGTGCATTAACCAGCATCTGCTGTTTTTTTGTTTCTACCAGGAATTGCAGATGGTGGGTTTACAAAACAAGACATAATGTGCTGGAGTAAGTCAGTGAGTCCGGCAGCATCTCAGGAGAACATGGATAGGTGACATTTTAGGCCGGGACCCTTCTTCAGACACAGGCTACATTAAAGGCTGGTGCACCAAGATCTCACTGCATTGTGAGGGAAGATGTGTTAGCATAGAATGAAGACAGTTATATAATAAATAGGTTACACAAAAAAGCTGGAGAAACTCAGCGGGTGCAGCAGCATCTATGGAGCGAAGGAAATAGGCAACGTTTCGGGCCGAAACCCTTCTTCAGACTATCTATATAATAAATAGATCTATTACAGGCTGGAAAAAGCAAAGATCCTGTAGCGAAAAAGCTAAATGCAATGGGCTGACGTGTAGTACGCAATGGAGCGGAACGTGGGCCTTTTTTTCATCCATTTCAGTAACCCGACCCGACCCGACTCGCAGTGTAATCAACATTGCGGGGGAATAGTTTGTGTTAATAAATTATAATTCTGAAAATGAGGAGAAGGTTTTTACCAAATAACTTTTATTTTTACGAGGATGTTTCCGTAACCGGCTTCCGTCTCCGCACTAATATCTTTATCTTTGTTACGGAAAGGGGGCCGAAAATTACCCATGAATCTGCCCATGACCGTACTACAGGGCTGCTAACATTGGGTGAGAGTGAGAAATTGCGAGGGAGTGCAGTGACCGAGGGGGGGCGGGGCGAAGAGTGTGGGGGGTGTCCCCCCTCCCACGGTAGGAAGCTTTTGCATTTTTAAGTTTGAAATTGTGGAATCTGGTGCATTCTTTTAACTTACACTTGATGCAACATTTATGCTTCAAAATGAATTAGGTGTGAATAAGGTTGGGCTAAATTATTCCTAATTACATTCTACAGTAGAGCCAGGCTCTGATCAACAGGTGCAGCACATGAATTACCTTAGTATATTCATGTATGGAAATCAGATTATAATTCATGCTGTTATGCATATATAGAGAGAAACAACAACATAGAAACAAGGCAAGAAGAGTCAGACTTCCATCACTGTTCTGCACAAATAAATCAATTAACCTTACCCTTTGACTATAGAAACAAGATGAAAATAATGCCACATATTCAACCGTCTATGGTTCAATGAAATTAAGATATATATGTAAAACATATATATGGAAACAGGCCCTTTGGCCCACCAAGTCCACACTGACAGCAATCTACCATACACCAGTTGTATCCTACAAGCGAGGTACAATTTACAGAAGCCAATTAACCTACAAACCTGCACTTCTTTCAGATGTGGGAGAAACCGGAATTTCCACAGAAAACCATGTGGTCATAAGGAGAATGTACAAATACTGTACAGACAGCACCCATAGTCAGGATCCATTCTGGATCTATGGTGCTGCAAGGCATTAACTCTACCGCTGCGCCACCGTGCCACCCCATTAATTTTTTTTCTGTAATATTTATTATGGTGACACATCAATTAAGATGAACACATGATTCTGATTACTGCCTTTAGTTGGATAACACACATCTCCAGTTATCCAGCGCGGGGGAGCTGACATCCCCCCGATGCAGGAGCTGAACGCTTCGACGCGGAGGGACCGAACGCCGCCGACTACGGGAGTCAAGATCGTCCCGTCAACGGGGGCTCGAGGCCCACGACCGAGGAAGAACTAAGGGAAGGACTTGAACTTTATTTCGCCTTCCATCACAGTGAGGAATTTGTAGGAGTCACTGTGGTGGATGTTCATGTTAAAATGTGTTTTTGAGTCTGTTGCTTTTAATTGTATGACTGACCTGGCCAATTAAATTCCTCGTATGTTGCAAAACATACTTGCTGAATAAAGTGCGATTCTGATTCTGATGGCATGTTGTCACTTGCAGGCGGAGCACCAAGGCAAATTCCTTGTATGTGAATATACTTGGCCAATAAACGCATTCATTCATTCATTTCAATACACCACAAACTGTGAGAGAGATCACGTACCTTATCATGTCCTGCATCGCCTCCTTGTACAATTTCTGGAGCCATATATTCTATTGTTCCACAAAAGGAATATGCTCGTTCATTCTACAGATTAAAAAAAAACTAAAATCAAAATTGAAATTTAACATTCACAACTTGGAAACAACCATACGATTACACATTTCTCTGCAGGATATAATGAAAAGCACTAAATCAAATATTTTTCACAGCGATGCAGAGTCATAATGTTGTACAGCACAGAAACATGGCCTTCGAACCGACTTGCCCATATTGTCTGAGATGCCCATGTATTCTAATTCCATTCACCTGCATTTGGTCCATATCCTTCTATTCCTTTCCCATCTACAGTACATACCTGTCCAAATGCTTTTAAAGATACCACGATTGTTCTTGCCCACACCACCTCGTCCGGCAGCTTATTCCGTAAACCCACCACCCTCTCCATGACAAAACCTGCCCTTCAGATCTCCTTTATATATTTCCCTTTTCAGCTTAAACTTATGTCTTGTAGTTTTATGCTCATCATCTACCTTTGGTAAAAGACTCTGAGCACCTACCCTCTCAATGCCCCTCAGTTGTATAAAATCTCTGTAAAGATTTAAGTCATATCTCAGGTCAGCAATATCTGGCCTTCCTTTGGGAGGGAATTGTGTGCCAGAGAAAACACAATACTCGGTGTAAAGGAATGCTTCCAATTCCAAGCCCGGACACAAAACCAGACGTACAAGCTTTGGTGCGTGTTTACGAAAAAAAGGATCCTTGATTTTGTAGTCTTATGTGTAGAAACTCTCAAATTAACATATCTAACAGGAATGCTTCCAATCCCCCTCTGTTTTGAGAGACCCCCCCCCCCCCCCAATTTTTTGTAATCCGGATTTTAAAACCCGTTGAAATCTCCGCTTTCCACGAGACAGTGGGGTGGGACTGCTGATAGAGGGCGCCGATTGGACAAGAGAGAGACTTTGGTGATGGGGGCGGGAAAATTGAGTGCGATGAGGATTCCCTGCACTGACCTTTTTGTCGGGTCTTTGTCGTTGGGGCTACGAGGAGCGGCCTCCAACAGAATTAGCCGGGGACATATGCCGACTCACCTTTTCGTCGCGGAGCTGGCCGAGACCGGGGGGTGGGGGGGGGCTGGCTGGCTGCTGGACGCCGCACATCCCCCTGCGGAGGTTTTGAGAGGCGGGGGAGCCCGATCCCAGGGAGACCCCCCCCCGGCACTTTTTTTGTAAGCACTCCGGATTTTAAAACGCGGTGAAATCTCGGGACTCTGCGAGCGCACGCCGGGGTTTCCACCGAGACAGTGGGGTGGGACTGCTGATAGAGGGCGCCGCCAGCCGGGGGCTTTGATTGGAGAGTGCAGTGGAGAGATAAGAGCTTCGTAAAATGTAAATTATGTTGTGTCTGGGGTCTATTTGTGTGTAATGTATGGCTGCAGAAACAGCATTTCATTTTGACCTCCAGGTGTCCAAATGACAATTAAATAGACTATTGACTATTGATTGGAGGAGGGAAACGTGCCCAGGTCATAGGGTCACAACGGCAGCCCTGACCTGCACCTCATCCGCAGCCAGGACTGATCCCAGCGGAACCACCACTGGACCATCCCTGTCCCCACCCGAGTGTCTCCTTCCCCACGCCCGGGGGTGGTCAGAGACGTCGAGAGTCAGACGGGAGCGGTGCCCCCAGGCCCACAGTCAGCGCAGAGAAGCAGCGTTAAACCCAACTCTGCCTCTCCCGCCAAGTTAACCTACAGCCCTGCCTGGACTTAAGGGAAATATAGCCCAGGCTTACAGCCAGTGCAGAGAAGCAGCGCTAGCTCCACGGCTCCGGACTGGTATTTCATCAGTCCAGGCAGGGCTGTAGGTCAACCCTGCGAGACAGGCAGAGTTGAGCTGCATTTAGTGCTGGATTGAGCTGTAATTACCGTTCACAGGACCCACAAAAGCCTCCGAAGCCTCGCGTGTGTGTGTGCGCGAGTGTGCGCATGCGAGCGCGGCCGCCAAGAAATTGTGTCCCCCCCTGTCCCCTCCATATTTTGAAAGTGATTTTCGTCACTGCATGAGAGCGATAGGATACCTGTCTGGACGGATTCTCTGAAGAGCAATTCATCTAATTAAACCAGGGCGCAGTAAAATAACTGCTGCTGGATAAAAAGCAATAAACCTTTGGAGGCTATAAGTGTGTCAGGGGTTATGAGGAAAAGGCAGGAAAACGGGGTTGAGAGGGAAAGATAGTTCATGCATGATTGAATGATGGAGTAGACTTGATGGGCTGATTCTGCTCCTATATCTTATGAACACAAGCATACTGTTTTCCCGACTAATAACCGCAACGTTAAAGATTTCGGCCTATACCAGAAGAGAATGAAAACGCCCACAGTGTTTCCAGGTCACACTGTAAGTGCAGGAAAGAAGAATAAGGCAAAGCAAATGATTCACCTCCGTTAAATCCTTGACCCAGATTGCTTTCTGCTACAGAAGACCGCAAGAAATTGCAGCGAATTGTGGGCACAGCCCAGACCATCACACAAACCAACCTCCCTTCTATTGACTCCACTTATACCTCACGCTGCCTCGGCAAGGCCAGCAACATAATCAAGGATGAGTCGCACCCTGGCCACTCCCTCTTCTCCTTCTCCCATTGGGCAAAAGGTACAGAAGTGTGAAAATGCACACCTCCAAATTCAGAGACAGTGTCTTCCCAGCTGTTATCAGGCAACTAATCCTACCACGACCAGAGAGCAGTGCTGAACTACGATCTACCTCATTGGTGACCCTCGGACTATCCTTGATCGGACTTTGCTGGCTTTACCTTGTACTAAACGTTATTCCCTTGTCATGTATCTATAAATTGTGATTGGCTCGATTATAATCATGTTTTGTCATTCTGCTGACTGGTTAGCACGCAATAAAAGTTTTTCACTGTACCTCGGTAAATGTGACATTAAACTAAACTGTATTGAAGAAATCCACCCATGTTGGATCTTTTTTTCGTTAACTGAAAGCAGGCATCAAATCCTTAACTGAAGATCAGTCAATTTAGATTTTTTTAAATTATTGTCTTATTGCAACAAATGTAATGACAAATGGAATCTCAATATTCCCTCCAAGTTCTCAACAAGTCCCTTTTTTTCAATTGTCCAGAAAAATATGAAGCGAGATCTGATGAGCAGAAATGTTCAAGAAGGAACTTCAGATGCTGGAAAATCGAAGGTAGACAAAAATGCTGGAGAAACTCAGCGGGTGCGGGCCGAAACGTTGCCTATTTCCTTCGCTCCATAGATGCTGCCGCACCTGCTGAGTTTCTCCAGCATTTCTGTCTACCTCTGATGAGCAGATACAGCTTCAAATCATCGTAGACAACAATTAACAGAATTATTCAAACACCACTTCATGTATATAAGTTTTAAGTAAGCACCATATGTGAACATACAATCAACACTGAAGAGTTAGAAGGTAAAGATCGTGATCGACCCAAGAATTAATTATGTGCAGTGAATGAAAGAAAAAACATATTTGGTGAAAGGTTCCGTGTTCTCACTGCCCAACTTTTCACAAGTACTTTACAGTACTGTCAGTACTGTAAATTGCCCCAAGTATGCAGGGAGTCGATGAGAAATTGGGATAACATATGGCCGTAAGTGATCGGAGCAGAATTATGCCATTCGGCCCATCAAGTCTACTCCTCCATTCAATCATGGCTGATCTATCTCTCCCCATAACTCTGACACCTGTACTAATCATGAATCTATCTATCTCTACCTTAAATATATCCACTGACTTGGCCTCCACATCTGTGGCAAAGAATTCCACAGATTCACCACCCTCTACTAAAGAAATTCATCCTCATCTCCTTCCTCAAAAAACGTCCTTTAATTCTGAGGCTATGACCTCTAGTCCTAGACTCTCCCACTAGTGGAAACATCCTCTCCACATTCACTCTATCCAAGCCTTTCACCATTCAGTACGTTTCAATGAGGTTCCCCCTCTTCAGATTCAGATTCAGATTCAACTTTAATTGTCATGGTCCATCTAAACTCCAGCGAGTACAGGCCCAGTGCCGTCAAACGCTCATCATATGTTAACCCACTCATTCCTGGGGTCATTCTTGTAAACCTCCTCTGGACCCTCTCCAGAGCCAGCACATGCTTCCTCAGATATGGGGCCCAAAATTGCTCTCAATACTCCAAATGCTGCCTGACCAGCATCTTATAGAGCCTCAACATTACATCTCTGTTTTTGTATTCTAGTCCTCTTGAAATAAATGCTCACATTGTGTTTGCCTTCCTTACTGCCGATTTGACTTGCAGGTTAACATTTTGGGATTCCTGCATCAACACTCACTCCCAAGTCCCTTTGCACCTCCAATTTCTGGATTCTCTCTTATTTAGAAAATAGTCCACGCCTTTATTTCTACTACCAAAATGAATGACTCCACACTTTACACCATATTCCATCTGCCACTTCTCTGCTTACTCTCCCAACCTGTCCAAGTTCTTCTGCAGAGTCCCTGCTTTCTCTACACTACCTGCCCCTCCACCTATTTTCTTATCGTCTGCAAACTTGCCAACAAAGCCTTCAATCACCTCATCCCCACAAAGCCTTCAATCCCTACATAGAACTAGTGTGAACGGGTGATCGATGGTCAGCATAGACTTTGAGGGCAGAAGGGCCTGTTTCCATACTGTATTTCCAAGCCAAACTAAACTGCAACTCCAGAGAATTTACAAGTGAAAAACACTTTGTTAACAAAAATATTTTCATATTGCTCAGCATTTTTTTTTCTGGTGACTAAAACATGAATAAATAGGTTATTCGTATCGCAAAGCACTTGTGGCTAATAAACTGTGGTTTGTGTAAGTGTTTGAAATATAACTAACTCATGTACTCGAAGGAAATGCTAGACCTCAAGAGATATGCAGCTCACATTACCTACAGTTGCCTTCCAACTGGAAACTACCTTGCTCTCGTGCAGAGGAAAAGAAAATATATCAAAATAGAAAGAAAAACTGTTACATGGAATCTAGATTTAACTACATTACCAAGGAAAGCATTTAGAAATCTGGCACACACACGGTTTCCATTGATTGAATGGTAAAGCATGGAAACAGGCCCTTTGGCCCACTGAGTCCACACTGACCATTGATCAGACACAAAATGCTGGGGTAATTCAGTGGGTCAGGCAGCATCTCTGGAGAGAAGGAATGGGCGACGTTTCGGGTCGAGACCCTTCTTCAGACTGATGTCAGGGGAGCGGGCGGTACAGAGATAGAATGTAGGCGGAGACAGTAAAACTGGTGGGAGAACTGGGAAGGGGGAGGGGATGGAGAGAGAAAGCAAGGACTATCTGAAGTTAAAGAAGTCAATGTTCATACCGCTGGGGTGTAAACTACCCAAGCGAAATATGAGGTGCTACTCCTGCTGGTTCTCACTCTGACAATGGAGGAGGCCTAGGACAGAAAGATCAGATTGGGAATGGGAGGGGAGTTGAAGTGCTGAGCCACCGGGAGATCAGCTTGGTTAAGACGGACTGAGCGGAGGTGTTCAGTGAAACGATCGCCGAGCCTGCGCTTGGTCTCGCCGATGTGGAGAAGTTGACACCTGGAACAGTGGAAACAGTAGATGAGGTTGGAGGAGGTCCTTGGCCCTGACCATTGATCAACCATTCATGCTAGTTCTGTGTAATCCCACATTCGCATCCGTTCCCCAAACACTCGGGGCATTTTACAGAGGCCAATTAAACGATAAACCTTTGCGGTGTAGGGCAACCGGAGCAGCAGGAGGAAACCCACTAAGTCAATGGGAGAACGTATAAACTCCACGCAGACAGCACCCGAGGTCAGAATCAAACCTGGGTCTCTGGCGCCGTAAGACTGCAGGTCTACCAGCTGATCAACTGCACCGCCCACCGTGTCTATCCTGCGTTTGGCTTGCTAAAATATCTGCACTGATATTCTAAGAAGAAATCTGTTTGTACAATGCTAAAATCAATCAGTGCAACCAAAATATGAATGGTTCTTGGACAAGCGTAAAAATCTGATGTTATGCAGATCATAGGAAGAGCATGAGCAGAGGTCATAGCCTCAGAATTAAAGGACTTTTCTTTAGGAAGGAGAAAAGAAGGATTTTTTTTAGTCACGAGGGTGGTGAATCTGTGGAATGAATTGCCATAGAAGGTTGTGGAGGCCAAGTCAGTGGATATTTTTAAGGCAGAGATAGATAGATTCTTGATTAGCGCGGGTGTCAGGGGTTATGGGGAGAAGGCAGGAGAATGGAGTTAGGAGAGAGATCGGGGGGGAGATTCCCCCCGTCACGGGTACCATGTACTCCCGTGCTACCTGCTCCGTTGTTGGATAGTCGGCGACTAAACCGTCTCCCCCACCTGGGTTTGCCAGGTGAGGAGGGAGCTGTGGACCCTCAACAGGACAAAAAACAAGACCTGTCAAAGGGCAGATGAGCTTCTAGCGAGCCAACGGCCAGCCACACTTCAGTAGAAGTTGCGATCACTGTCGTACATAGCATTGTAAGGAAGGATGATAAAGCACACATACCAACATCCTATACTTCCAGTGGCGGAAGTCCGCAGGGACTGGAGGGCAGAGATGTGTGGTGCATCCGTCACCGTTCCCGTCGGAAACCAGCGCCACTGTGTCGCTAATGTTTCCAACGATGATGAATGAATGAAGGGATAGATAGATCAGCCAAGATTGAATGGCGGTGTAGACTTGATGGGCCGAATGGCCTAATTCCTCCGCTCCTGTCACTTATGAACATAATATCAATGTGGCCCTCTCTCTTTCCCACTTGAGGCCACTTTTCTACTGTCATTGGATCCATTAAATTATTTGCCGTTTAATTTCTACTTTTACTTGGAAAATCATGAACATTTACAGCAAAGAATAATTATTCCTCTCCTCCATGTCCATGCTTCCCAAAAAATGATTTATTTATCTTGCTCCCACCTCCAACCTTGGTGTAAAGCTTTGCATATAACGGCCCTTCATTTGGTCATTGTGGTTCCGTTTACATACATAAAGGTTTCTGCCTCCCCCTCTCCTTCAGACCTGCAGCATGCTTCTGGTTAATGTCCCCCACCCCATGCTACCTCATCTGTTGGCTTCCTCCAGCAATTTGTGTTTTGCTCGACATGCCAGCATTTGCAGTTTCTTGCATCACCCGTTCATTTACATGTTTCTGCAGCCTAGAATAATGGCACTTGGTGTATAAAACTGTTGCGGTGAATCAAATATTTTTTTGAAACAAGGCACATTTACAATTTAAGGGCCTGTCACACTTTCACGACCTCTGCCCTTGACTCATACTCGCAGCATGGTCGTCACGAGGTCCTAGGAGGTCGTAGGTAGGGCGTGATGCTAGTCGTAGGCAGGGGCGGAAAACCCGGGGGGGCCAGAGGGGACACGTCCCCCCCCCCATGTTTTGAGAGGTGGGGGACATCCCCCCCCAAGATTTTGTGATCCCGATTTTAAAATCTCCGCTTTTAGCGCTGGATTGAGCCTCCGAAGCCACGCGCGTGTGTGTGAGTGTGCGCGTGGCCGCCAAAAAATTGTGTCCCCCTTCCCCTCCATGTTTTGATAGCGAGTTCCGCTCTTGTACGTAGGTACTCGAGGCATCAAGTAGGTCAGGCGTTTTTTCAACATGATGAAAAGTGTCCACGAGTAAAAAAGGTGGTGAATTAGGTCGTGAAAGTGGGACAGGCCCTTTACAATACAGAAAGCAGATATAACAATATGGAGCATCTAATCTAGTTTGAGGTACATTTAGCTTTTCAAACACAAAACCAGAAACACGATTTAACATTACGAAGGGGTTAAATATTCTTGTTTTAACACAGATGCTCAGTTCCGCTGCGCAGAGTAAGCATTCAATAAAAGTAAATGGATTTAATTTCCCTTAATATACAGTATTATGACTTGGGCCTTTCTTCAAACAATGGATTCCCAGGTAATTATGTTGACAATAGCTGGAGCATGACTGACATTTTTATCATCTGAAAATAATTGCTGGTAAGTGATGATCCACTTCATTATTCTCATTGGAAAAAAATAGTTTTGCGATAACGTCAATAATACGAAAACCATCAAGAATATTTAATTGTCACATTCACGGTGAACAAAACAATCAAATTCTTACTTGCTGCGGTTTTACAGGCACATTAGCACAGTAACACCGCAAATAAATAGACAATGATCAATAATACAATAAATTATCAGTAATACTGGGTAACCAGACCATATTAGTGCACCTAAACAAAGTCCATAGTAGATCGTTGTTGAGGTAGGGTTGTGGTTCGGGTTATTCAACATGGTTCAGGAGCTTGATGGTTGCTGGGAAGAAGCTTAGAGTTTAGAAGAATGATGGGGACCTCATTGAAACTACCACACGGTCACAGGGAAGTTCCTCTGTGATCCTGTTAATTGAAATCAATGAAGATATACTGTGCATTTACCTCGCTAGTGTCCCTTCTTGAGACTCCAATGGTCTGTAGTCACAACAGATACCACACCCAAATGAACTGGATTGGATCAGCCTCAGATATATATCTGCATGATTCAGTGTGTACATTTTACTTTAAGCTGAAATATCAAATTTAGATTCCTGTATAACCATGATGATCTACTTTTTAAAGACCAATTTATCATAGGTTGTTTGAGCTAATTGCTAAATTTAATAGCACATCACCTTATCAATTCAGTTCAGTTTCAGCTGAGTTTATTGTCACGTATACCAAGGTACAATGAAAAGCTTTTGTTGCGTGCTAACCAGTCAGCAGAAAGACATTCATTTACAGTGTATAGTTACGTGATAAGGGAATGACATTTAGTGCATTGTAAAGCCAGCAAAGTCCAAACAAGGATAGTCCGAGGGTCACCAAAGAGGTAGGTAGTAGTTCAACACTGCTCTCTGGTCGTGGTAGGACGATTCAGTTGCCTGATAACAGCTGGGAAGAAACTGTCCCTAAATCTGGAGGCGTGCGTTTTCACACTTCTATACCTTCTGCCTGATGGGAGAGGGGAGAAGAGGGAGCGGCCAGGGTACGACTCCTCCTTGATTATGCTGCTGGGCTTGCCGAGGCAGCGTGAGTAATTAAATTCCACTAAAGTGCGTGCCCTTTTAAAATCGACAAAACCCACTGTCGATGCATGATCAGGGACAGCGAAACGGCCGCTGGGTTTCTTACAACAGTTTCACCGAGATATTCTTGATGTCGCCCCCCCTGCATCAGAAGGTGCAGATCCAGAGCCAGCAACATTATGGGGGACCCCTTCCACCCCAGCAACGGACTGTTCCAGCTGCTACGGTCAGGCAAACGCCTCCGTTGCCATGCTGTGAAAACAGAGAGGATGAGAAGGAGTTTCTTCCCTGAGGCCATTAGGACTGTAAACTCCTATCTCACCAGGGACTAACTTACAGTACCAATTTCTTTAAAATTACTATTTTTTTCTATTTTTTTTCTACAAATATGTAATTACTGATTCTGTTCCATTCTGTTTTGTAGTTTTTTTGCACAATCCGCAAGCATTGCCACTTTTCATTTCTCTGCACATCTCGTATGCGTATGTGACGAATAAACTTGACTTGACTATACAAAGTCAAATAAAGCTCACCCATCCTATTGTTGGAATAAAAGTAGTAAAGTAGGTTACAACCAATCTCCGACCAGGTGTGGTTTAAAATGTTTCTATGTGTCTATGACCTATTTGGATATAGGTCGCTATTAAAAATAAACACAGCATCTACTGATACTTAAGTAGGTTTCCAATCTGTGCCATTCTTGCCAAATATATCAACATTATTTTCAGTATGTTCCCAACTTAACACTTCTGCAGCTCCTCAATCAAGTCACTCCATTTACCTTGAGATTATACTTTGGTCTACAGGATGCTAATTGTTGCAGCCACTGTTTCCTCAGCTGTTGCTCCTTCACTGCACTTTTACTCATCTACTTATGTGATTTGGTCCCACATTTTGAAGGGGCTTGGGAAGTTTTGATTAATTGAATTGATTGATTGAATACATTTTTATGGTGGCGTGATCAAGAGAAGCTCTGCAATACAGGGACTCCAGGGACCAGAGGGTGTCATGGGCTGGCACCGAGGTGAGAACAGGGAGGAAATGGAGGGAGGAAAAAGCAGTGGAGGTGGCAGAGTCACGCCTAAGGCAAAAGGCATTGGTGGGAGTCATGGCAACTGGCAGAGCGGGTTTGGGATACTTCCCTAAGACACCGATTGGCAAGGCCCGGGGCAAGGAGAAACACCATCTAATCCAGGAAGAGGTCCGAGCAGGTGTGGAGGAAGGGCGTGTGAGCAGGACGGTGGGGCTCAGGCAGCAGGGAGCGTGGACAAGGTGGAATCATCCACAGATCTATTTGCCTGATATGCAGACTGCAGGGGGTCCAGCAGGGGGTTTGTGATATTTTTCAGGTGGGCCAGCACAAGCCTTTTAAGGGTCTTCATGATTACAGAGGTCAGTGAGACAGGCCTGTAGTCATTAAGACAAGTAATCCTTGGCTTTTTTGGGTACGGGAACAATAGTGGAGACTTTGAAGCAGACAAGGACAGTACATGTTTGCAGGGACTGGTTAAAAATGTCTGTGTAGACTGGTGCCAGTTGTTTGGCACAGAGCTTGAGGGTAGAGGGGGAAACATTGTCCCGTCCTGGAGATTTCCGGCTTTTCTGTCTCTTGAATAGCTTTTCCACCTCCTCAATTGCTAATGTTAGTGATGGAGAAGTGGCCAGACTGATGTTGGGCAGCAAGGAGGGGGTAGGTAGTGGACGAGGGCCCAGTCTTTGCAGACTAGTCAGGCTGTAAGTGGGTGTGAAGTAGTGATTGGGGAGGAGAGTGTGGGGAAGGGTCCAGTCTTTGCAGAAGCTACAATACTGCAAATGCAAAGCATGACGTGCTGGAGTAACTCAGCGGGCCTGATGGCATCCGAGGAGGGAATGGAAACATAGAAACATAGACATAGAAAATAGGTGCAGGAGGAGGCCATTCGGCCCTTCGAGCCAGCACCGCCATTCATTGTGATCATGGGTGATCGTCCCCAATCAATAACCCGTGCCTGCCTTCTCCCCATATCCTTTGATTCCACTAGCCCCTGGAGCTCTATCTGACTCTCTCTTAAATCCATCCAGTGATTTGGCCTCCACTGTGGCAGGGAATTCCACAAATTCACAACTATCTGGGTGAAAACGTTTTTTCTCACCTCAGTCTTAAATGGCCTCCCCTTTATTCTAAGATAGACAACATTTTCGGTGGGACCTTTCTTCAAACTAGAAGAGGGGTCTGAAGAAGGGTCCAAATTTGCACGTCGCCTCTCCATTCGCACCACAGATGCTGCTTGATCCGCCGGGTTACTCAAACACTGTGTGTTTTGCTCAAGATTCCAGAATCTGCAGTTCCTTGTGTCCCTACAGCCTGTTGTGAATGAATAGAAGTGAAATGATGGTGGTGTGAAAATACATTTACAGAGTGTGTATATAATTGGGGCAAGTGAATTTCAATGCAGCAAAGTTTGTTTCTTGCTGTGCTGAGGGGAAAATAAAGCTTTGGATATCTCTCTGAAAAGAAGAATATCGATAGAGAACCAAAGGGATCGCGAAGAACACAAATCATTAAATGTGGCGATACAAGTTAAATCTATAAACAGGAAAGCATGCACAGAATAGCGTTCCTCCCGGCATGATACTGAAGTTTTTTCAAAGAACAGATACTTCAGAGGAATATACTCCGACAAATTTTCACCCTTCGTGAAGCCACAGTAGGCATCTGCTGTGCTGATCAGCACCATAACAGAAAAAACATAGAACTGTAAAGGGCCTGTGCCACTCGGCGATTTTTTCGGCGACTGCTGGCGTCATATCAGTGTCGCCAAAAGATTTTGAACATTTCAAAATCCAGCAGTGAGAAAAAAATGTTGCGACCCTCGAAAAAACACCGCGCGTCATACGTCATCACGCCGCATCACCGTGGCAACACGCACCCACCAGGAACAGGCTACATTTCTATTTGCAGAAAAGAAGCACGAGGGATGATTTACTTGAAGCCCTTAAACTTTAGGCTCTCCTTCCCCTCCCCTTCCCAGCTCTCCCACAGCCTACTGTCTCCGCCTCTTCCTTTCTTCTTCCTGCCCCCACATCAGTCTGAAGAAGGGTCTCGACCCAAAGCGTCACCTATTCCTTCGCTCAACAGATGCTGCCTCAACCGCTGAGTTTCTCCAGCATTTTTGGCTACCTTTGATTTTTCCAGCATTTGCAGGTTCTTTCTTAAACAAAGGTTTGGGCGCTCTATTGTGGAGTTTTGGGATGGAGAGTATTTGTCAGCCTTGGAGGTCAGCAATGGGCGCTGGAGATTGGAGATTTTGAGACAGAAATGGCAATGTATGTACTTGCCATTTTCCTCAAATCTGTACGTTCTTTATAGACATAGGCTTGTTGGGGTGAAGAAGTATATGGAGATTGGGTGAGGTGAGGCCAAGGGTTTTGAAGCAACGTCAAGAATTTTATAGTCAATGTGCTGTTGAATCAGGTGCCAACCTAAATCAATACGCTCAGGGTGCTTGTTGATAAGAAATAGAGATAATTTAGTAATTAGGTCACACTGGGAGACAGGAGGCCTGTTACATTTCAAAGGCAGGGCTTGTAGATTTGTTTTAAACTGACCTTAAACTGGTTACTACACAGTTGAGAGCAGTCAGATAGAATATGTCTACATTACATATATTATTTGAGCCATCTGTGGTTTGTAGCTATGTAAATATGTATGGTCACTGATAAGGAAAGGCAAGCAGAAGCTCTCTCATATTATTATTTACAAAAGAATGCTGGGGACTATACAGTAATACAACAACTCATATGGATACTTTGATCTGGATTGATTTAAAGGGGAGAGGATAAACAGGTAGCGATTGATGCACTCAACCAGAAAGATATAAAACTTTAATGGTAGGAGAAGGGGAAAGGAACAAGCTGGGACTGTTCACCCAGCACGTGGTAGCAGAAGCCGAGACGTTGGATCTCCAATGGCTATGGATCCATTCTCCTGAAGCGAATTTGAGTATAGGAGCAGGGAGGTTCTACTGCAGTTGTACAGCGTCTTGGTGAGACCACACCTGGAGTATTACATACAGTTTTGGTCTCCAAATCTGAGGAAAGACATTCTTGCCATAGAGGAAGTACAGAGAAGGTTCACCAGACTGATTCCTGGGATGTCAGGACTTTCATATGAAGGAAGACTGGATAGACTCGGTTTGTACTCGCTAGAATTTAGAAGATTGAGGGGGGATCTTATAGAAACTTACAAAATTCTTAAGGGGTTGGACAGGTTAGATGCAGGAAGATTGTTCCCGATGTTGGGGAAGTCCAGAACAAGCGGGACACAGTTTAAGGATAAGGGGGAAATCTTTTAGTACCGAGATGAGGAAAACATTTTTTTCACGCAGAGTGGTGAATCTCTGGAATTTTCTGCCACAGAAGGTAGTTGAGGCCAGTTCATTGGCTATATTTAAGAGGGAGTTAGATGTGGCCCTTGTGGCTAAAGGGATCAGGGGGTATGGAGAGAAGGCAGGTACAGGATACTGAGTTGGATGATCAGCCATGATTATATTGAATGGCGGTGCAGGCTCGAAGGGATTGAATGGCCTACTCCTGCACCTATTTTCTATGTTTCTGTGTCAGTGGTCAGATCACAACAAGCAGGTCCTTTGGCCGAACGTAATCTAATGTTGACAAGTTGCAGTTGTTGACAACACACGCAGTCCCGCAGGTAGATCACCTTTGATGGAAGGAATGAAATGGAATGACACGGATGGCACACAAGTGCATCCGGTAAATCAGACGGAGAGGGGGGAAGAGGAAGGATTCTCATTTAACTCAGTACTAGGCCAATCATCTCCTTGAAGTAGGAACTAATCTGCTGCCCACTTGTGGGCAGCAGATTTGTTCCCACTTCAAGGAGCTATTTCTTCAGCTATTGTTTCTGATGATCAGAGAGTACAAGGATGTCTTCAGGCCTTCCAGACTCAACATCGAGTCCTACAAATCCAAACCTTCAGTGACTTAAGTAATAAATGAGACTCAGCACATTTCAGAGAAATTGCCTGCTCCATTTTAAAGTACAATGAAACCTTCTGAACCTTCTGAATTTTGTAGTTGGCAGGGCAGTACTCTGCATATCGCCAACTTGGACAATTTAACATTTTAACAAGCCAATTAACCTACAAACCTGTACGTCTTTGGAGTGTGGGAGGAAACCGAAGTTCTCAGAGAAAACCCATGCAGTTCACGGGGAGAACGTACAAACTCCATACAGACAGCACCCGTAGTCGGGATCGAACCCGGGTCTCTGGCGCAGCATTTTGCTGTAAGGCAGCAACTCTACCGCTGTGCCACCGTGACTGCCCGAAACCGAAACATTGTAGGCCTCGGTAATTTATAGGGTTTCTTCACACAACTCCCTTCAATCAATAAAGTTGCTGGTTCTCCTCGACACTTCAATCTTTCTAACAAGCATGCCCAGGGCTCACTCAATCCACTACTGTTTTCCTTTCCATGGTGCACTCTGCAGTTGTTTCAGTAGTAATTTAATTGACAATGGCTAGATTCAGTTAACAAAGTGATAGATTCATTCTGTCATCCACATTGTGTCTTGCAAATATATATAGACAGGCTCTCCAATCTTTAAAAAACACAAATGATGGCCTAACCTGCTGGTATGAAGGCACAAAACAAAAACTGTATTTAGGCCATTTCGAACGGCGATGAGGGAAACCTTTTTTCACCCAGAGTGTTGCGAGTCTGTGGCGTTCTTTGCCATATGGAGGCAGAGAAGGCCAATTTGCTGGATGCTTTCAAGAGAGAGTTAGATCGAGGTCTTAAAGATAGCGGAGTCAAGGGATATGGGGAGAAGGCAGGAACAGGGTACTGATTGTAGATGATCAGCCAAGATCACAGTGAACGGCGGTTCTGGCTTGATGGGCCAAATGGCCTCCTCCTGCACCTATTGTCTGTCTATTGTCTATTTACAGATACAGCATGGAAATGGGCCCTTTGACCCACCAACCAGTTATCAATCACCAGTTCACACTAGTTCTACGTTATCCCATTTTCTCATCCACTCCCTTCACATTAGGGGAAATTTTATGGAAGCCAATTAACCTACAAACCCACACGTCTTTGGGATGTGGGAAGAAACCGGGACATGAAGGGGAGAATAGGGGAACAGGCAAACTGCAAACAGACAGCACCCAAAGTCAGGAATGAACCCGCATCACTGGCAACGTGAGTCTTTTGACAGTCGGGACTTCCTCTGGCCCTAGCGACTGACACGGAGCATCAAAATTCAAAAACAACGAAGGGGAAAAGATTTTATTGGAATCTGAGGGGTAACTTTTTCTCACAAAGGGTGGTGGGTGTATGGAACAAGCTGCCAGAGGGGGTATTTAAGAAGGAACTGCAGATGCTGGAAAATCGAAGGTAGACAAAAGTGCTGGAGAAACACAGCGGGTGCAGCAGCATCTCTGGAGAGAAGGAATGGGTGACGTTTCGGGTCGTGATCCTTCTTCAGTCTCTTGACTGACCAATTGTACAGTAGTTATTTAATCGAAGAGGAGCAAAACATCCAGGTGTTCTTTCATGTCCATCTTGTTACAAACGTTGGCCTCGCTGTCATCGTCCGTCCTGAAAAGGACGCAAGCTTCCGGCGACAATCAGTGGAAGCCGTCACTTGTCGCAGTAGATGATGGTGGTAGCAGAATTAGCTCAGGATACTTCCAGTTCCCAGCCCCACGACGTGGACACTTCTCACATCCAAGGTAGATAAAAATGCTGGAGAAACTCAGCGGGTGACGCAGCATCTATGGAGCGAAGGAAAACGCGGCGTTTTGGGTCAAGACCTTTCTTCAGACTGATGTGGGAGTGGTGGGGGCGGGAAGAAGAAAGGAAGAGGCTGAGACAGTGGGCTGTGCGAGAGCTGGGAAGGGGAGGGGAAGGAGGGAGAAAGCAAGGACTACCTGAAATTGGAGGTCAATGTTCATACCGCTGGGGTGTAAACGACCCAAGCGAAATATGAGGGGCTGCTCCTCCAATTTACGGTGTATCTCAGTGCACATGACAATAATAAACCTACACCTACGTGCCATTGTCTCGTCTATTTTTTATCCTACCCGACCACCACCCCCTTTTCTGCCATATTGGCAGCATCTCCTTTGCAATGACAGATGTAATTAGACGCTTTAGTACATGATTCAGTCCAAGATTCTGTGCCGCCACATATCATATTGGCACATCTGTTCAGAATTAATCAGAAACACTATTCTTTGAGCACAAGACTGTCAAAGCTGATCTATCTGTGGGTCTCTGACTATTACTGAAAATAGACTGTGCTTTTCCCCGAATTAAAGCTAGAATGTTTCGGTTAACCACACAAGAGATCACAGAAGCAGATAGGAAAGATGGCCACTATGAAGGATTGTCTATAGCAGCGCCCAGACCCAGAATGTTATATTCCACAACCCAGTTAGTTCCATCTCAGTAAGGGTCTCGACCCGAAACGTCACCCATTCCTTCTCTCCAGAGATGCTGCCTGTCCTGCTGAGACACTCCAGAATTTTGTGTCTACCTTCGGTTTAAACCAGCATCTGCAGTTCCTTCCTACACTAAAGCACCCTTTAATGTCATTTTTTAATTATTTGTGTGTCATTTTAGTATTTATCCCCTAGTTTTAAAATAGGTTATATTCATGATTTAGACACGAGTGGAACTGTTGGGGAGGATGTGGCCAAGAGTGGGTCGAGTATGTTCAAGATTGCAGATGATACAAAATTGACTGTGTGGTAGTCAGCAAATTGAAAAAGCATCACTAGGCAGAGAGGTGACAACTGAAGATGAGTAGGATGAGGTGGAAGAAGACTACAGAAGACACATTAAACGGGAGGATAGTGAGTAGTGAGGAGGGAACAAAACATTCACAGTGCACCCCTTCAAGAACCATCACATCCTTCCCATAATGTGCTGCCCAGAACTGTATTGAATACCTCATCTTTAGTTATTGAGGCTTGCATTAAACTTTCCTTTTGCTAAATTCTCCATCTGCAAAGTCCTTTTCCTTTCTGAATATCGATACAAATTATTGATTTAGAACCACGCCAAGACTTTCTGGCTCCTACACGGGCCCTTAAAAATAATAACCAGAGAACGAGTAGAGCTCTTTAGGGTGACAAGGGCACAGGTGTGTAGGGTGTATAATATCAGTGATACCTTGTGACTCCGTCTTTGCCTTCCTAATATCCTTTTTAAGCACTTCCATACATTTTTTTACAGAATGCTTTATTTTCTGAACAAATACTTTCCTCTGCTAATGAGGGATGGAACACAAGAGAAGGGAGGCTAGGATAAACTTGATGCAGCTCTGCTTAGACCACAGCTTGATTGGTAGGTACGGTGCTTGAATTCACATTATATGAGAAATGTGATTAATGGACAGATTTAGGAGGGCGTTGGGACTTAAAAATTATAGCCATGTAAGATTGGATGAACTGGAGTTGCATTCTATGGAGCAAAGGAAGCTGGGGGAATTACTTATGTGGGATGGATGTAATTATAGAGTATTTAATAATGATCTCTTTTACTCCAGAGAGTGATGGGAATCAGGAATGAATGCATGAAAGGGTGGTAGAGGCAGCAGTGATTTCCACATCTACACAGTATTTGAATCGAGGTGGATATGATGGCCTGAATGGATTTTCTACATTGTAAATTTTCTATAATTCTATGATTTAGCTTTCATTACCGTTTTAGTTAAAGTAATCAAATATTAAAAAATAGTCATTCTAAAGACCTTTTGGTAATGATATTAAATTTTAAATTCTGATCACTGGTTACCAAGCCACTGACCAGAGGAAATCATTTCTTCCCTCGAGCAAAAATCTTCAATTCTTCAGCATCTTGAAAGTCAAAGTAGCCTTTATTGTCATTCAGGCCTTTCGGTCTGAACGAAATTTCGTTGCCTTGCAGTCATACATATAATAAAAATGACAAAAACACACAATAAACACAAATTAACATCCACCACAGCTAGTTCACCATGCACCTCCTCACTGTGATGGGCCGCCACTGCCGCCGGAACGCCACAGTTCCGAGGTCGGGTCGCTGCTGCCGCTGGAACGCAGCCCCAGCTCCAAGGCCGCCAGCTCTGCTATTAGGCCTCGGCGCAGGCGGAGACAGAGACAATTAGGTCAATATTAACCTTGGCTGTTACAAGAACAGTCTTAACTTCTCCAACTCTCACGTTATTTAAGTTTGTCATCCCAGACACCATCCAGGTGGATTTTCAAGAGAGCTAGATAGGGCTCTTGAAGATAGCGGAGTCAGGGGATATGGGGAGAAGGCAGGAACGGGGTACTAATTGTGGATGATCAGCCGTGATCACATTGAATGGCGGTGCTGGCTTGAAGGGCCAAATGGCCTACCCCTGCACCTATTGTCTATTGTCTAATACTTGCACCCATTCTAAGTCCTGAAATGTTAACAATATTTTTTTGCTACACTTCTATTTATAAAT
This sequence comes from Leucoraja erinaceus, assembly GCF_028641065.1. Classification (NCBI taxonomy): domain Eukaryota; kingdom Metazoa; phylum Chordata; class Chondrichthyes; order Rajiformes; family Rajidae; genus Leucoraja; species Leucoraja erinaceus. The sequence goes on from NC_073385.1 coordinate 17,425,811, forward strand.
TACCATGCAACCCAAATGCATCATATCATCTTAAAAGATCAGTGTCAATTGATTACAAACAAAAGATTAGAACCACCGCTGTGTGGGGAGGAGGGGGGGGGGGAGGAAGAGAACAAAGGAGGACCCTGTGTGGGGGAACGGCCGTGAGAAGGGAACAAAGGAGGACCTGGCACGGGATAATTTAAAACTTTGTTGGCACCCTTTGTGCGTCGATTCTTTGCATACCTTGGGTGTGAATAGGGTGACATATCATGGCACTGCCATGCAAAAATAAAGTATCATTTATTCATTCATTCATTATTGAAATGCAACTCTAAATATATCGCCGTTCCTTCACTGTCGCTGGGTCAAGATCTTGTAACTCCTCCAATATTAAAGGCATACCCACATCTCAAGAGCTGCAATTCAAGGTAGGTTACTGCCACTTCTTAAAGGCAATGGAGGATGGGCAATTAAATGCTGGCCCAGCCTGCAAAGCACACATCTCTGAGAATAACAACTCTGTAGCCATCAACAGGTCTAATAATCCATTCCATTTAACAATACTCTTAACCTTAGATCATATAACCATATAACAATTACAGCACGGAAACAGGCCATCTCGACCCTTCTAGTCCGTGCCGAACACATAACCTCCCCTAGTCCCATATACCTGCGCTCAGACCATAACCCTCCATTCCCTTCCCATCCATATAACTATCCAATTTATTTTTAAATGATAAAAACGAACCTGCCTCCACCACCTTCACTGGAAGCTCATTCCACACAGCTACCACTCTCTGAGTAAAGAAGTTCCCCCTCATGTTACCCCTAAACTTCAGTCCCTTAATTCTCATGTCATGTCCCCTTGTTTGAATCTTCCCTACTCTCAGTGGGAAAAGCTTTTCCACGTCAACTCTGTCTATCCCTCTCATCATTTTAAAAACCTCTACCAAGTCCCCCCTTAACCTTCTGCGCTCCAAAGAATAAAGCCCTAACTTGTTCAACCTTTCGATCATACATAGAAACATAGAAAATAGGTGCAGGAGTAGGCCATTCAGCCCTTCGAGCCTGCACCGCCATTCAATATGATCATGGCTGATGATCCAACTCAGTATCCTGTACCTGCCTTCTCTCCATACCCCCTGATCCCTTTAGCCACAAGGGCCACATCTAACTCCCTCTTAAATATAGCCAATGAACTGGCCTCAACTACCTTCTGTGGCAGAGAGTTCCTGAGATTCACCACTCTCTGTGTGAAAAACGTTTTTCTCATCTTGGTCCTAAAAGATTTCCCCCTTATCCTTAAACTGTGACCCCTTGTTCTGGACTTCCCCAACATAGGGAACAATCTTCCTGCATCTAGCCTGTCCAACCCCTTAAGAATTTTGTAAGTTTCTATAAGATCCCCCCTCAATCTTAAAAAATTCTAGCAAGTACAAGCCGAGTCTATCCAGTCTTTCTTCATCATGTGTTTGGGTCTCCAGTGAATCTTGAACCGTCAGCCTTCTCAATCAGACATGAGAACACAATGGCTGACACAAACTAAGGCACTGGTTACAAATGAAGGAAGACACAAAGAATTGCAAAATGCTGGAATCTTGAGCAAGACACAAAATCTGAAGAAGACACCTGACCCAAAACATCATCCATTCCCTCCATAGAAGTTGCCTGACCCACTAAGTTACTCCAGCACTTGTGTCTTATCTCTCAATAGATCCAATTTGACAATCCTTCATTCTGACTTTCCCCACTGGCTCAGACATGAGGTGTTTGGTTAAACATGCTGTGGTGTTATCAGCTTGTACTGTCAGCAATTAGAGGTGCAAAATGTTTATACGTTAAAGAAATTTCATCAAATGGCAAGCAGGAAGTAAGCAAAGTGTCCGATATGGGGTAGAAAGGTCACTGCTTTATAACTGAAGAAGGGTCTCGACCCGAAACGTCACCTATTCCTTCGCTCCATAGATGCTGCCTCACCCGCTGAGTTTCTCCAGCATTTTTGTTTACCTCCTATATAACGGTGCGTTTATAAGTATCTTGCCCGCATATGAATTCAATGCTGAAAACAGCTGCAAGATACCAAAATGTGGCATTGAGACTAAAACAGAAATTGGACTAAGAATCAAGAATATTGTGAATGGTTTGCGCTGGAGCTGGGCAGATCAATCAGAAATTAAATGTTACACCACCGCTTGCAAAGAATTGTAATTGGGATGAATCAATGGGCAACATGTCCTAATGATTAGAAAAAGCAGGGAATTTTGAATGGGTCTTCGGGTGACTAAACACCCATTAAGCAGTCTATTTCACTTACTTCCTGCTTGCCATTTGATGAAATTTCTTTAACTTGTATAAACATTTTGCACCTCTAATTGCTGACAGTACAAGCTGATAACACCACAGCAGGTTTAACCAAACACCTCGTGTCTGAGCCAGTGGGGAGAGTAATTTAACAAGTCAGAATGAAGGATTGTGAAATATGCAGTACAAGGAATTAAAATTGAAAGTGGGTGAGTAGTAGGAAGGAACTGCAGATGCTGGTTTACACCGAAGATATACACAAAATGCTGGAGTAAAGCCCCTGTCCCACTTAGGAGACCTAAACAGCAACCTCTGGTGACCTTGCCCGCCACCCAAGGTTTCCATGAGGTCACCGGAGGTTTTGGTCACTCGCCCTAATGGTCGAAAGTGGTTTCCGCGTGGTCGAGGCTTCATCTAGGTTGCTGCTATTTTTTCATCATGATTAAAACCGGCCTTGACTAAAAATAGGTTGTCATTTTAAAAATCGATAATTTTTTAGTCGCAGGTCTAGTCGAAGCCGGTTTTCTTCATAGTCGAGGAAGGTTTTCAACATGTGTGGAGAGGTGGTAAGAGTTTGCAGGTCACCTCAACCTTGATTATTTTTTGGGTGGCAGGCAAGGTTACCAGAGGTTGCTGTTTAGGTCTCCTAAGTCGAGACAGGGGCTTAACTCAGCAGGACAGGCAGCATCTCTGGAGAGAAGGAATGGGTGATGTTTCGGGTCAAGACCCTACTTCAGAATTCGGTTCCAAATAGAGAGGGAAACACAAGACTGAATTAAGAGAAAAGAAAGATTTAAGTTTTATGTAAACTATTGAACAACAATTAAAATAGAATAAAACCTGGATGCTGGAAATGCTCAGGTCGGTTAGCTTCCGTGGAGAGAAAAACTGATGTGTTATCAATGACATTGTATTGGAACTTGGAAGAGTTAGGAATTAATCACATTTTTAGTCGCAGGAACTGCAAGGGAGCTTAGCAGGAAGGGAACAAGAGGTCTTCTGATGTAGTGAGACCAAGAAAAATTAAACGACATAACGCAATGCAAGCATTTATTTCCAAGAGTGAAAATAGAAAAACAGGGATGTATTGCTGAAGATCCATAAAGGGCCTGTCCCACCAGCATGCGATAGCATGCGTCTAGCACGACCAAACGTGGTCGCTTGAGGCGTACGGCCTCGCGGGGCCGGTCCCAATTCCAAACATGGAGGCGTATGGAGTTGTGCGGGGCTGGTCCCGACATCATACTCACCAATCAGCTGGGCAGGAGGCGGGCCGACTGAAATTGGACGTCGCACGCGCTAGGCGTACGCCATCAGGACGCTGCGTACGGCATCAAGACGCTGCGTACGACGTCGAGACGCTGCGTACGCCCATCGATGTGCTGCGTACGGCCTCAATGCGGCTGCGGGCCGACAGGCCATTGCCGCGCGGAATGTTCGGACAGTGCAAGATTTTTGGTGCCCCGGGGGATGTCAGGACCAGCCCCGCACAACTCCATACGCCTCCGCCGATCGAAGTGGGACCGGCCCAGCAAGGCCTTACTCCTCAAGCGATCACGTTTGGTCGCGCTAGACGCATGCTATCGCATGCTGGTGGGACAGGCCCTTAAGGTGCTGGTCAGGCAAGCAATTTTGGGCACCATGTCGGAGGAAGGATGTGCTAGCTATGGAGAGGGTCCAGAGGAGGTTTATAAGAAGGATCCCAGGAATGAGTGGGTTAACATATGATGAGCATTTGACGGCACTGGGTCTGTACTCACTGGGGTTTAGAAGAATGAGGGGGGACCTCATTGAATCTTACCGAATTGTGAAAGGCTTGGATAGAGTGGATGTGGAGAGATGTTTCCACTAGTTTCCACTTTTTTCAAGGCAGAGATAGATTACTGATTAGTACGCGTGTCAGGGGTTATGGGGAGAAGGCAGGAGAATGGGGTTGGAGATATAGATCAGCCATTCAATCATGGCGGAGTAGACTTGATGGGCTGAATGGCCTAATTCTGCTCTTATCGACGATGACCTTATGTGCCATGGTACCAACCGAGAGGGTGGCAAATACATGTTTAATCGCACTTATTGTCGAAGTCATGCAGCATGGAAATAAGCCCTTCAGTCCAACCTGCCCATGCCAACCAAGTTGCCCCATCCACACATAGAGTTGATCTCTGTGGAAGAGGCGCAAGTATCTAAATGGTGGCCGATTGGGAAAGGGGGAGATGCAGCGAGACCTGGGTGTCATGGTACACCAGTCATTGAAGGTAGGCATGCAGGTGCAGCAGGCAGTAAAGAAAGCGAATGGTATGTTAGCTTTCATTGCAAAAGGATTTGAGTATAGGAGCAGAGAGGTTCTACTGCAGTTGTACAGGGTCTTGGTGAGACCACACCTGGAGTATTGCGTACAGTTTTGGTCTCCAAATCTGAGGAAGGACATTATTGCCATAGAGGGAGTGCAGAGACGGTTCACCAGACTGATTCCTGGGATGTCAGGACTGTCTTATGAAGAAAGACTGGATAGACTTGGTTTATACTCTCTTGAATTTAGAAGATTGAGAGGGGATCTTATAGAAACTTACAAAATTCTTAAGGGGTTGGACAGGCTAGATGCAGGAAGATTGTTCCCGATGTTAGGGAAGTCCAGGACAAGGGGTCACAGCTTAAGGATAAAGGGGAAATCCTTTAAAACCGAGATGAAAAGAACTTTTTTCACGCAGAGAGTGGTGAATCTCTGGAACTCTCTGCCACAGAGGGTAGTTGAGGCCAGTTCATTGGCTATATTTAAGAGGGAGTTAGATGTGGCCCTTGTGGCTAAGGGGATCAGGGTGTATGGAGAGAAGGCAGGTACGGGATACTGAGTTGGATGGTCAGCCATGATCATATTGAATGGCGGTGCAGGCTCGAAGGGCCGAATGGCCTACTCCTGCACCTAATTTCTATGTTTCTATGTTTTCTAAGTAGAAAAATGAAAAAAGCTTTTCACTGTATCTCAGTACATGTGACAATAATACACTAAACTAAAGTAGAATAGAGAGGGAAAAACAAGGCTTGAACTGTGAGATATGAAAGTATCAACTACTTTTGGATTACAACAAAAAGAACTGAAGTAGCAGGTCAGGCAGCAACTGTGGAAGGAATAGACAGGCAACATTTCGGGTCAGGACCCTTCTTCAGACACCCAATCCAAAACGTTGCCTGTACATTCCTCCCATAGATGCTGCCTGACTCACTGAGTTACTTCAGCACTTTTATTTTAAGCTGAAGATTCCAGCATCTGCAGTTCTTTTTATTTCCAACTAATTTTAAGTAAATATATATGGACATAAATGGCTCCGATCCATTTCTTCATGTCATTTGAGATGAACATTAACTTTCTGTCACAAACTCAGTCGATATCTGGTTCATCATCTACAGCAACTTCCTGTTGTTCAGTCATGAACCAGATAGTGAGATGCTTTTTATCGTGAAATTTAACACAAGAGTACCGCATCTCAGGCAGTCAGCCATTTAAGTTGAATTGTTCTCTTCCCTTGCCGAATGTTATGCCCCTGTCCCACTTAGGAAACCTGAACTGAAACCTCTGGAGACTTTGCGCCCCACCCAAGGTTTCCATGCGGTTCCCGGAGGTTTTTTGTCTGCTTCCATTACCTGCAACCTCCGGCAACCACCTGCAACCTCCGGGAACCGCACGGAAACCTTGGATGGGGCGCAAAGTCTCCAGAGGTTTCCATTCAGGTATCCTAAGTGGGAGAGGGGCACACTATTCATGCCTGCGGACATCATTATCATTGTATCCTCTACTGCAGATTATGGACCAAAAACTGACCCAAATGGACAACAATCCTAATCAGTAAAACTGGTGGAGAGAACAGCCAGCCCTTGCTATGGGTCCTATCCTATAGGTTAAATCAAGTCAAAAGTCACGTTTACTGTCATACTCGCAAGTACAGTGTGGTACAATGACAATCTTGCTTGTAGCAGCATTGCAGGCACATAGACAACACACAAAACATGAACTTGGACTATCTGGACTTCCAGAAGGCTTTCGACAAGGTCCCACATAAGAGATTAGTATACAAACTTAAAGCACAAGGCATTGGGGGTTCAGTATTGATGTGGATAGAGAACTGGCTGGCAAACAGGAAGCAAAGAGTAGGAGTAAACGGGTCCTTTTCACAATGGCAGGCAGTGACTAGTGGGGTACCGCAAGGCTCAGTGCTGGGACCCCAGCTATTTACAATATATATTAATGATCTGGATGAGGGAATTGAAGGCAATATCTCCAAGTTTGCGGATGACACTAAGCTGGGGGGCAGTGTTAGCTGTGAGGAGGATGCTAGGAGACTGCAAGGTGACTTGGATAGGCTGGGGGAGTGGGCAAATGTTTGGCAGATGCAGTATAATGTGGATAAATGTGAGGTTATCCATTTTGGTGGCAAAAACGGGAAAGCAGACTATTATCTAAATGGTGGCCGATTGGGAAAGGGGGAGATGCAGCGAGACCTGGGTGTCATGGTACACCAGTCATTGAAGGTAGGCATTGCAGCAGGCAGTAAAGAAAGCGAATGGTATGTTAGCTTTCATTGCAAAAGGATTTGAGTATAGGAGCAGGGAGGTTCTACTGCAGTTGTACAGGGTCTTGGTGAGACCACACCTGGAGTATTGCGTACAGTTTTGGTCTCCAAATCTGAGGAAGGACATTATTGCCATAGAGGGAGTGCAGAGAAGGTTCACCAGACTGATTCCTGGGATGTCAGGACTGTCTTATGAAGAAAGACTGGATAGACTTGGTTTATACTCTCTAGAATTTAGGAGATTGAGAGGGGATCTTATAGAAACTTACAAAATTCTTAAGGGGTTGGACAGGCTAGATGCAAGAAGATTGTTCCCGATGTTGGGGAAGTCCAGGACAAGGGGTCACAGCTTAAGGATAAGGGGGAAATCCTTTAAAACCGAGATGAGAATAACTTTTTTCACGCAGAGAGTGGTGAATCTCTGGAACTCTCTGCCACAGAGGGTAGTTGAGGCCAGTTCATTGGCTATATTTAAGAGGGAGTTAGATGTGGCCCTTCTGGCTAAGGGGATCGGGGGTATGGAGAGAAGGCAGGTACGGGATACTGAGTTGGATGATTAGCCATGATCATATTGAATGGCGGTGCAGGCTCGAAGGGCCGAATGGCCTACTCCTGCACCTAATTTCTATGTTTCTATGTTTCTATTTACAAGTTTGCAGACGACACCACTATGATGGGCAGAATCACGGAGTACCAGAAGGAGAGAGAGAGAGAGAGACAGAGAGAGAGAGAGAGAAAACTTAGTGACATGGTAGATAGACACAAAATGCTGGAGTAACTCAGCGGGACAGGCAGCATCTCTGGATAGATAGAAGAGATGCTGCCTGTCCCACTGAGTTACTCCAGCATTTTGTGCCTATCTTCAGTGTAAACCAGCATCTGCAGTTCTTTCCTACACATTAGTGACATGTGTCAGGACAAGCCTTTAGTTAACTCCCAGATTAACTCTGGACAGGTTGTCTAGCAGAAGGGTCCCAAGCCGAAATGTCAACTGTCCATTTCCCTCCATAGATGCTACCTGGCCCACTATGTTCCCCCAGCAGTGTGTATGTAGCTCCAGGTTCCAGCATCAGCAGTCTTTTGCGTCTCTGAATAAGTAATTATGTTGATTACGTGAAGATAACTCTGGTTAGCAAAGAAACAATAATACACGGCCTTCTAGATGTTAACTCCCTCTTACAATGTATAAAATACGAAAAGGGAGACAATTCATGGCACGGCCACTCTCAGGATAGGAGATTTTCAATGCCATTTATTTGCATCAAGATTCCGCAGGGCACTAGATGTCCATCAGTGCATTAGAAGTCCACATGAAATTACTGCCGCTGCAGACTTTCCGGAGATAGGAAAAATGGCAGTAAATCAAAAGGCTGATGATAATGATGGCTTTAACATTCTCACATAGATGGGAGTGCTTTAAACTTCAGGAGTTTCAGACCCTCAGTCTCCCACTAATGCCCCACTCTCAATCCCAACTCACAGGCAAACCCAACTGATTATGGAAATCCTTCACCATTTGCCCTCCGAATCACAAACCTCCTTTCTGTCCATCCGCTGTTACAGTGGCAGACATTACCTCAATAGTTCAATAGTGCACAGCACAGTGAAATTATTTTTAGAGTAGCCAGATTTGCCCCCCCCACCCCCCCCTCCCCCTCCAATCCAGGCGGGTCCCTGGATTGTTCAGTGTACTGATCTTCCTTTCAATAGACAATAGACAATAGGTGCAGGAGTAGATCATTTGGCCCTTTGAGTCAGCACCACCATTCAATGTGATCATGGCTGATCATCCCCAATCAGTATCCCTTTCCTGTCTTCTCCCCATATCCCCCGACTCCGCTATTTTTAAGAGCCATATCTAGCTCTCTCTTGAAAGCATCCAGAGAACCTGCCTCCACCGCCCTCCACCGGCAGAGAATTCCACAGACTCACCACTCTCTGTGAGATAAAGTGTTCCGTCATCTCCATTCTAAATGGCTTACTCCTTATTCTTAAACTGTGGCCCCTGGTTCTGGACTCCCCCAACATTGGGAACATGTTTCCTGCCTCTAGCGTGTCCAACGCCCGGCCCGGCCACCTATGTGTCCCCGGGGGCGGGTTCCACAGCTGACCTTGAGGGCGCAGTAGGCAACACCCTGTTTCACTTTCCCACTGGCCTTGTTCCTCTGGACCGCCGTCGACAGCTCCCTCCTCTTTGCTGCTCTGGTCTTCAGGAGACGAGCAGGGGCCGGATACGCGGCTTGCCCCCGACAGGCCTGCAGCCTTCACAACGGGTACCCCTCCTAACGTGACTCCACACAATCCCAATCACAAGCTAGGCTATCCATCTGCTTAGTCTTGAGGCAAAGATATAAGTAAATCTCCCTCAAAAGCAACAAGAACTAACAATTGTAAACATCGGGAACATTTTTATCCTCGTTAAAATTAAACCTCTTAAACTTTCCACTTTCAGTGGTACACATGCAGGACATATATAGCTTATACAAATATGTGAGGAGAGAGCATTTGGCAGTCGGACAAGCACATTTGATACAAATAAAATGTCTTGGCTGCACAGGCTTTGCATGTACAAACTAATAATTTGACTATACTAATCCACACCAGTATTAGTTGTTTTAATTAAAGCAATATTAAGTGATATGTTCTAAATATCAAATTGTTACAAAATAGTGTGCCTAGTTTTTTCCACTGGATGTGACAGTAAAAACATTAACAATTTAATTTTGTTAACCAATACTCCTTCCAATTAAAATATACTACCTCACTGCCGAATCTGAGTTAGTAGCTCAGCATCCTAGTAAAATATTAAAATACACATTTGACATTTAACGGCACAGAAGCCAGATGCTCTTGTGTATACAATTTACATGTGGCGATAGTATTTACATAAACATGGACTGTGACTGGAAAAATAAACCTCATGTCAACAGTTGGTTTTCACCTGTTGAACCCCCCAACTACTACTTCAATATTTTGTTCACTCATGGCAATGTGGGAAATTAAGGGCCTGCCCCACTTGGCCGTCATTTGCACCTCATTTACGCGTCATATGTAAAATAGGTTGGCGTAACATCGCACGCAAATCACGCGTCATCGTGCCGTCTGGTGCGCGTGACGTCATTCGAATACACTGTGGCGCGCGGCGACGCATGGTTACGCACGGTGACGTAACCATGCGTCACCACGCGATACTTCGGGACGCCAGCGTGCGACGCCAATGCTTCAGCGTGTGTACGTGATACGTCACGCAGGTGGCGTGCGAGGATTTCATGCAGCACGAAATCATGGAACGCCGCGCGATACCGCGCGCAACGCCACACTCTTCCACGCGCCCGTTCCGCGCTACCCACACGCTACCCGGGCGTCACAATGTGACGACCACATTTTTGGAGGTCGTGTAAATGGCGCGCAAATGACAGCCAAGTGGGACAGGCCCTTAAGTGTCTCGCTATGCTATTTCAAAGGAACTGAAGATGCATGAAGGCCAAATTGGATTGAATGAAAGGTTAACATCCAGTAAATGACAACAATGAATGAGATGTAGATGCTGGAAGTGCTGGTGTAACTCAGCAGGTCAGGCAGCATCTGAGCACCGGACACAACCCACGTGATCACAGGGAGGGCAAACTCCACTCCAACGGCACCGAAGGTTAGGATCGAACGTTGGTCTCTGCCACCGTGAGGCAGCGGTTCTACCAGCTGCGCCACCGTGTCGCTCTGTCGATGAGGAGGAAGCAGTTCACAGGTACAACCCATCACAATGACCATGCATTTCAGTTCACAGGGCCAAGAACAAAAGTCTGAAGAAGGGTTTCGGCCCGAAACGTTGCCTATTTCCTTCGCTCCATAGATGCTGCTGCACCCGCTGAGTTTCTCCAGCTTTTTTGTGTAACCAGCACAATATTCTTGCTGTCAGCACAAACTGTCTACTTGAGTCGGAGAGCCGATTAAATCATCAACAGAGTACAAAATACAGGGTGTGTAAGACAATGATCTAGCTTTATGACATTCAGTGCATTGCATAACTTTGAGAAGCATACCTGTCAAACCACAGGCTTGCCATCCGTCAACGTTTGAACATGGTTCAGTAAGTTCATTACAATTAGATTGAATATTACAGTGACATCATCAATAAATACTGCTCTCCCATTCTTATATTTAACATATACCGGTGGGAGATTGCAACCTTCACATGGTCCGCCCTGTTTCGACTAATGCAATCAACCCGACGTGCACAATCAAATAAGATCAAATAGAACAAGTCCTACAACTTTAGGTTGTGCACACCATAGGCAAGAAGAAGACTTAAGACAATAAATATCTATTGTGTCTTATACATGCAGCTGCAAGAAAATAAAGAGGGATACTTACTTCATCTATGAGAAACTCTTTACTAAGTCCAAAATCTGTCAGAACCACATGACCATTACTGTCAAGAAGAATGTTCTCCAATTTAATATCTCGATAAATAATTCCAAGCTGTAAAAAAAAATAAAGTTACAGAATATAACCTCTTTATGAAATGCCTCAAGTGCTTCAAAATGTGTAAAAAAGAACTGCAGATGCTGATTTAAATCGAAGGTAGACACAAAATGCTGGAGTAACTTAAGTGCATCATTGGCTGTTTTACGCTTGCAACATCAAAGTTTAATGTAAGGTAGACAAAAATGCTGGAGAAACTCAGCGAGTGAGGCAGCATCTATGGAGCGAAGGAAATAGGCAATGTTTCGGGTCGAAACCCTTCTCCAGAAACCCTTGAAGAAGGGTTTCGACCCGAAACGTTGTCTATTTCCAGCATCTGCAGTTCCTTCTTAAAGCTTAATGTAAAGTGTTTTTCTATCTAATGACTAAATGCCTTGATAATTTATGCATGTAATCCTAGAGATTTAATGTAGAGGAAGCCCAGCTTTGTCCATGCCAACACATTTTCAACATTACTCAAAATACCATTTTTAGTAACCACTGGGCTGCACGGTGGCGCAGCGGTAGATCTGCTGCCTCACAGCGCCAGAGACACTGGTTCAATCCTGACTATGGGTGCCGTCTGTATGGAGTTTGTACGTTCTCCCTGTGACCTTGTGGATGCCCTCCGGTTGCTCCGTTTTCCTCCCACACTCCAAAGACGTGCAGGTTTGTAGGTTAATTGCCATCAGTAAAATTATACCTAGTGTGTCGGATAGCACTTAGTGTATGAGGTGATTACTGGTCGGTGCGGACTTGGTGGGCCAAAGGTTCTGTTTCCGTGATGTATCTCTAATGATAGTCTAAACCACTTCAGTGAGATTAATCTCTCTACACAAAAAATATCGTCTGTCTTGACAAAGACTGCACTTACTGTATATGTGTATGTGACGAATAAAATTGACTATTGACTATCCAAAATAAAGCCCGTTTTGGATAAAATTGAGTACAAGCTAAATTAAAAAAAAGACAAAGTGCTGGAATAACTCAGCAGATCAGGCAGCATCTAGCAACTGCAATTCCTTGATTCTACAAGTTGAATAATATTGGCTTCCCTCCCGAGATCACGCAACTTTGAAATTTGTCCATTGAAAGTCAACCGATTCCCATGAGAATCATCTCAGTCACATTTCTAAATGAGGAATTGGTCTTAAGAAACAATGGGCTGTTCAGTCCCTCCTCCCTCTTTGCCATTCAATAAGATTGTGGCTGATTTTTTTTACCTCAGAGCCAGTTTCTTGCTCTAATGCCATCTGTCTTCATTTGCTTAATATTCAAATTGCTGCTGTTATTTTGACCAGGTTCTCTTGCTTTGGCAACCCCTTGACATTGTGGATGACTTTCAAAAATAAACCTAGTGAGGGAAAATGTGACTTCCTTACACAGACAGGAGGATTTATAATGAGGAAGAAATAAATAGACAGTAGACAATTGGTGCAGGAGTAGGCCAATCGGCCCTTCTAGCCAGCACCGACCGCCACTCAATGTGATCATGGCTGATCATCCACAATCAGTACCCCGTTCCTGCCTTCTCCCCTGACTCCGTTATCTTCAAGAGCCCTATCTAGCTCTCTCTTGAAAGTATCCAGAGAACCAGCCTCCAATGCCCTCTGAGGCAGAGAATTCCACAGACTCACCACTCTCTGTGTGAAAAAGTGTTTCCTCATCTCCGTTCTAAATGGCTTACCCCTTATTCTTAAACTATGGCCCCTGGTTCTGGACTCCCCCAACATCGGGATCATGTTTCCTGCCTCTAGCGTGTCCAAACCCTCAATAATCTTAGAAGTTTCAATAAGATGCCCTCTCATCCTTCTAAATTCCGGAGTATACAAGCCCAGCCGCTCCATTCTCTCAGCATATGACAGTCTCGCCATCCCGGGAATTAACCTGGTGAACCTACGCACAACTCCCTCAATAGCAAGAAAAAATGGCAGAACAATTAAACAAACACTTTGTGTCCTTTTGACAGGAAGAAGCACAAAAAACAAGAACCAAGGGCCTAGTACACATGAGGATAGAAGGACATTAGCATTATTTTAAATAAAATGTACTAGAGAAGTTGCACTGAAAGCAGAAATATCCCAGGGACACAATGATTCCCATCCCAGAGTTTTGACAGAGGTGGCTATACAAACAGTGATTGCATTGTTTATCATTCACTCTATAGAGTCTTAACCGGGTCCTCCAAATTGCCTGGGACACCTCTGCGAGAAAGAAGGGAGAGAGAGAGAGAGAGAAAGAGAGAGGGAAAGAGAGAGGGAGAGAGGGAGAGGGGGAGGGAGAGAGGGGGGAGAGAGAGGGAGAGGGAGGGAGAGAGAGAGAGGGAGAGAGGGAGAGGGAGAAAGGGAGAGAGGGAGGGGGAAGAGAGGGAGAGAGAGTGGGAGGGAGAGGGAGAGGGAGAGGGGAGAGAGAGAGAGAGGAGAGGGGAGAGAGAGAGAGGAGAGGGAGAGGGAGAGAGAGAGAGGGAGAGAGAGAGAGAGAGAGAGAGAGAGAGAGAAAGCAGAGAAGGAACAGCCTGGTTAGCCTAACATCAGTTGTAGGGATAATGTTAGAATAGATAATGAAGGACGCAGCAGCAGAGCACTAAAAGAAGAGTTAGTACAGGTGTCAGAGGTTATGGGGAGAAGGCAGGAGAATGGGGTTGAGAGAGAAAGATAGATCAGCCATGATTGAATAGCAGGGTAAACTTGATGGGATGAATGGCCTAACTCATTTCCTATAACATGAACTTATGAAAGGGACTGAACAGAGTTAGCTTGGGTTTATGAGGGGAAATCATGGGTGACTAATCTAATAGAGCTGAGAATGGATCCACTGACCTCCGAAGTAGAGAGTTTTAAAGATTTATTATTTCTCCTCAACTGAATCCTAAATGGACCAAACTCCACCTCCTGTCCCCACTCATCTGTGAGACAATGCCCCAATGTGCACAAAAGATCCAATCGCAATAAGCTGGAAGAACGGGACGACAACATGGGCAACTTGAACTGTGTGGGAAAAGAGCCAGTAATCATGAACAATAACTATGTTATTCACTTAGAGATGTAAAACAAAGGGATTGGAATGCTCATGGGAAAGCATCAAACACTAAACAAGAAAGCAGTTAACTCATTGTCTGGCTGTTCTCACAGAAAGATACAGAATAGAAGATTTTATAGCAATGCAAAAAAAACATTGCTGCAGAATTCAACGGGTTGAGCAGCATCTTGTGGAGGCAAAGGCATGGTCAACATTTTGGATCAGTTTTGACCAGAAATACCGACTGCCCCATTGCTTCCAGGGATGCTGCTTGACCCGTTGAATTCCTCCCTCAGTTTGCTTCTTGCTCCAAGCTACAGCATCTGACTTGTACCTCTGTTGAATTTTACACAAAACCAATAGAGGAAGGAAGGGAAAAAAAGTGCAAGAAAAACAATGCAAAGGAGGGCTTTGTGCGCCGCTGATCCATTCTCCAAGATGAGGAATGCACAGAAAGGCAGAGGACTATAGACAGGACATAGGAAATAATAGCAAATATAAACATTGATTTTGTACACGGGATGACAAGAAACTGATGCTAGCAAGTGTTGTGGAAGACAAAATGGAATAGGCATGCAGGACCTTGGTAGTGATACATAGAGCATTACAGCATGGAAACAGGACCGGCCCACCGAGTCCATAAGGACCATCGATCACCCGCTCATCCTAGTTCTACGTTATCCTACTTCCTCATCCACTCCCTACACGAGGGAAAATTTACAAGAGGCCAATTAACCTACAACCCCACACATCTTTGGGATGTGGGAGGTAACCGGAGTGCCCGGAGGAAACCTATCCGTCACAGGAAGAACATGCAAACTTCATACAGACAGCAACCGATGTCAGAATCGAACCTGGGTCTCTGGCACTGCGTGGCAACGGCTCTACCAGCTCTGCCACTCTAGCATTGGTATTGGTTTATCGTGAGTCGGACACAACATGCACAGCAAGCTTTGGCCAAGTTAAACTTTGAGTCAGGAGGTAGTAGGGGGCTGACCTTCACAAGGTTGAGCCTTTACGTGACAAAACTGAATTAGAGTTTCAGTGGCTGTGAGGACAGCAAGACAAAATGAATCTGGGTGGTGAGTCAGTGGGGGAACATTTATATTAGTTTAGAGATACAACATGGAAACAGGCCCTTCAGCCCACCAAATCTGTGCCAAATACCAAGCTGTCGGGGCAGACAACACTTCCAATCCAAGTGGCGGGGTTAAACATGCAGGAATATTCAATGTTCAGGAAGGATAGACAGAAAGGAAGAGGAGATGGGGTGGCATTGCTGGTTAAAGAAGAGATTGCTGCAATAGCATGGAGAGACATTAGCTTGGATGCTGTAGAATTGGTTTGGGTAGAACTGCGAAATAGCCAGGGGCAGAAATCGCTTGTTGGAGTTGTCTACAAACCACCATGCAGCAGTAGGGAGGTTGGGGATAGCATCAAGCCGGAAATTAGGTATGAGTCTAGCAAAGGTACAGCAGTTGTCATGGGTGACTTTAATCTACATATAGATTGGGCCAACTAAATTGGTATCAGCGCTGAGGAGGAGGATTTCCTGGAATATATACGGGATGGTTTTTAAACCAATATGCAGAAGAACTGACTAGTGGGCAGGCCATCCTAGACTGGGTATTGTGTAATGAAGAAGGATTAGTTGGCAATCTTGTTGTGCAAGGCCCCTTGGGCAACAGTGACCATAATATGGTGGAATTCTGCATTAGGATGGAGAGTGACACGGTTAATTCAGAGACTTGGGTCCTGAATGTAAAGAAAGGAGACTTTGAAGGTATGAGATGGGAATTGGCTAGGACAACTGGCAAATGATACTTAAAGGGTTGACGGTGGAGATGCAATGGCAAAGATTTAAAGATCGCATGGATGAACTCCAAAAATTGTTCATCCCTGTCTGGCAAAAAAATAAAACGGGGAAGGCGGCTCAACCGTGGCTGACGAGGGAAATCAAGGATAGTGTTAAATCCAAGGAAGAGGCATATAAATTGGCCAAAGGAAGTAGCACACCGGACTGGGAGAAATTTAGAACTCAAAAGAGGAGGACAAAGGTGTTAATTAAAAGGGGGGGGGGGAAATAGCATGAAAGAAAGCTTGCGGAAAATATAAAAACTGACTCTAAAAGCTTCTTTAGATATGTAAAAAGGAAAAGATTAGTGAAGACAAAGGTAGGTCCCTTACAATCAGAGACAGGTGAATTTATAATGGCAAACAAGGAAATGGCAGAACAGTTAAATGAGTACTTTGGTTCTGTCTATTACCAAGGAAGGCACAAACAATTTCCCAGAAATAATAGGGGACCGAGGATCTAGTAGGAGTGAGGAACTGAAGGGAATCCACATTAGTCAGGAAATGGTGTTAGGTAAACTGTTGGGACTAAATCCCCAGGGCCTGATGGTCTGCATCCCAGAGTACTCAAGGAGGTGGCCCTAGAAATCATGGATGCATTGGTGATCATTTTCCAATGTTCTATTGACTTTGGATCAGTTCCTGTGGACTGGAGGATAGCCAATGTAACTCCACTTTTTAAGAAAGGAGGGAGAGAGAAAACAGGGCTAGACCATTTAGCCTTACATCGGTAGTGAGGAAGAAACTTGAGTCGATTGAGCATGGATTTACGAAGGGGATATCATGCTTGACTAATCTTCTGGAATTTTTTGAGGATGTAACAAGTAGAATGGACAAAGGAGAACCAATGGATGTGGTGTATCTGGACTTTCATAAAAGCCTTTGACAAGATCCCACACAAGAGATTAGTGTGCAAAATTAGAGCACATGGTATTGGGGGTAGGATATTGACATGGATAAGGAACTGGTTGGCAGACAGGAAGCAAAGAGTAGGAATTAACGGGTCCTTTTCAGAATGGCACGTAGAGATTAGTGGGATGCCGCAAGGCTCGTTGCTGGGACCCCAGTTATTTACAATATATATTAACGATTTAGATGAGGGAATTAAATGTGACATCTCCAAGTTTGCGGATGACACAAAGCTGTGTGGCAGTGTGAGCTGCGAGGAGGATGCTACGAGGCTGCAGGGTGACTTGGATAGGTTGGGTGAGTGGGCAGATGCATTGCAGAAGCAGTATATAATATGGATAAATTGAGGTTATCCACTTTGATGGCAAGAACAGGAAGTCAGAATATACAAGTGAGATCGACCGACTGACCAAATGGTGCCAGCACAACAACCTGGCTCTCAACACCAGGAAGACCAAGGAACTGATTGTGGACTTTGGTAGGGAAGGATGAGGACCCGCAATCCTGTTAATATCAATGGGACGATGGTGGAGAGAGTCAATAACTTCAAATTCCTGAGCGTGCATATTTCCCAAGATCTTTCCTGGACCCAGCACACCGATGCAATTATAAAGAAAGCACATCAGCGACTACTTCCTGAGAAGATTACGGAGAATCGGCATCTTAATGCGGATTCTCCTAAACTTCTACAGGTAGAGTGTTTCCTCGTCTCCGTTCTAAATGGCTTACCCCTTAATCTTAAACTGTGGCCCCTGGTTCTAGACTCCCCCAACATCGGGAACATGTTTCCTGCCTCTAACGTGTCCAAACCCTTAATAATCTTATATGTTTCAATAGGATCCCCTCTCATCCTTCTAAATTCCAGAGTATACAAGCCCTCCCGCCCCATTCTCTCAGCATATGACAGTCCCGCCATCCCGGGAATTATCCCTGTGAACCTACGCTGCACTCCCTCAATAGCAAGAATGTCCTTCCTCAAATTAGGGGACCAAAATTGCACACAATACTCCAGGTGTGGTCTCACTAGGGCCCTATACAACTGCAAAAGGACCTCTTTGCTCTTATACTCAACTCCTCTTGTTATGAAGGCCAACATGCCATTTGCTTATTTCCTGCCTGCTGTACCTGCATGCTTACTTTCATTAACTGATGAACAAGGACCCCCATAATGTGTTGTACTTCCCCTTTTCCCAACTTGACAGCATTTAGATAATAATCAGCATTCCTGTTTTTGCTACTAAAGTGGATAATCTCATATTTATCCATGTTAAATTGCATCTGCCATGCATCTGCCCACTCACTCAACCTGTCCAAGTCACCCTACATTCTCATAGCATCCTCCTCATAGTTCACACTGCCACCCAGCTGTGTGTCATCTGCAAATTTGCTAATGTTACTTTGAATCCCTTCATCTAAATCATTGATATATATTATAAATAGCTGCGGTCCCAGCACTGAGCCTTTAGGTACCCCACTAGTCACTGCCTGCCATTCTGAAAGATTCCCGTTAATCCCTACTCTTTGTTTCCTGTCTGCCAACCAATTTTCTATCCATGTCAGCACCCTACCCCCAATACCATGTGCCGTAATTTTGCCCACTAATCTCCTTTGTGGGACCTTATCAAATGCTTTCTGAAAGTCCAAGTACACTACATCCACTGGCTCCCCCTTGTCCATTTTCCTAGTTACATCCTCAAAAAATTCCAGAAGATTAGTCAAGCATGATTTCCCCTTCGTAAATCCATGCTGACTCGGACCGATCCTGTTACTGCTATCCAAATGTGCCGCTATTTCATCTTTTATGATTGACTCCAGCATCTTCCCCACCACCAATGTCAGGCTAACTGGTCTATAATTCTCTCTTTTCTCTCTCCCACCTTTCTTAAAAAGTAGGATAACATTAGCTACCCTCCAATCCACAGGAACGGATCCTGAATCTATAGAACGTTAGAAAATGATCACCAATGCGTCAACAATTTCTAGAGCCACTTCCTTAAGTACCCTGGGATGTAGACCACCTGGCCCTGGGGGTTTATCAGCCATTTATCTAACTCTTAGGGCTTAAGGAATCAAGGGACATGGGGAAAAAAGCAGGAACGGGGTACTGATTTTGATGATCAGCCATGATCATATTGCTGGCTCGAAGGACTGAATGGCCTACTCCTGCACCTACTTTTTCTATGTTTTATCTGTGCACACCAGTTCTATCCTACACCCTAGGGACAAGTTTTAAAGAAGCCAATTAAACAACAAACATGTAACCGGTTTGTCTTTTTTGGAATGTGGATGGAAAGTGGAGCACCCGGAGAAAACCCAAGCAGTCACAGGGAGAACGTACAAACTCTATACAGACAGCACCCGTAGTCAAGATCGAACCCAGGTCCCTGGCGCTGTACGGCAACTCTACCACTGCGCCGCCCTTATTCTTATCGTTAACAGAGCCAATGTATTGGGCATTCCATTCCAGTCTAACAAGAAACCGAAGTGATTTGAAACATTAAATCAGTTTGATTCAGGGTTAATGCAATATCTTCCGAAAGTAAAATCAAAAGAAATTTGTTTTAGTTAGCTTCTGAAATGCACAACGAAGGATTAAAATAGGAGATTGTGAAGTGATTCAAGATGTGAGTCATGTTCAAATGTAAAGTAAATAGTTGCCTTCACTACATTGTAGTCAACATTCAATATTTTGAAATGTTACTCCTCTGGGATTTCTCCCACACAGTTTATTATTCTATTTTGTGTCTATAGCCTTTAAATACTGTAAGTGCATTCTACAATGCAAAATACAGGGGCCTGTTTATCAGAGGTGTAAATTGTTAACCAGACCATCAAAGGAGATGACCGATTTGAGCTTATGTAGAGATGACCAGCATCCTACAGTGCGAAGACGATGACCACAAGCAGGTTATCCATATTGGTAGGTAGAACTGTAAAGTGGTTAATGGTGGGAAACTACTAAAATGCCCATCCTTAAGGCAGATCTGGGTGTTATATTACCAGGAAAACAGTTATCCCACAAGGCAGTGCAGCGTAGGTTCACAAGATTGATCCCTGGGATGGCGGGACTGTCATATGAGGACAGATTGAAAAGACTAGGCTTGTATTCAACTGGAGTTTAGAAGGACTGGACAAGCTAGTTGCAGGAAAAATGTTCCCAATGTTGGGCGAGTCCAAAACCAGGGGCCACAGTCTTAGAATAAAGGGGAAGCCATTTAAGACTGAGGTGAGAAAAAACTTTTTCACCCAGAGAGTTGTGAATTTGTGGAATTCCCTGCCACAGAGGGCAGTGGGGGCCAAATCACTGGATGGATTTCAGAGAGAGTTCGATAAAGCTCTAGGGGATAGTGGAATCAAGGGATATGGGGAGAAGGCAGGCACGGGTAATTGATTGGGGACGATCAGCCATGATCACAAGGAATGGCGGTGCTGGCCCGAAGGGCCTCCTCCTGCACCTATTTTCTATGTTTCTATGTAAGTACGCAGGAGCCAATTGAGAAAGCAAATGGAATATCCAAAAGGGATGGGAGAACAGGACCCAGGAAGTCGCAAGATAGAACATACAACGGGAAGATAGTGAGGTTGTAGGAAGGTGCTGCAGATGGTAGTTTAAACTGAAGATAGACACAAAATGCTGGAGTAACTCAGCGGGACAGGTAAGATCTCTGGAGAGAAGGAATGGTGATTTTTCGGGTTGAGACCCTTCTTCAGTCTGAAGGAGATAGTAAGGGTGTCGGGGGTTATGGGGAGAAGGCAGGAGATTGTGGTTAAGAGGGAAAGATAGATCAGCCATGATTGAATGGCAGAGTAGACTTGATGGGCAGAATGGCCTAATTCAGCTCATAACATGATATCCAGTATAGCACAAGAACAGGCCGTTCAGCAAGCAATAGTGCCAAGTTAAGTTAATCTTCTCTACCTGCACACTGCGAGTCATTGGGGGGCATGTCTGCTGTATTGGCCTTCTTATTCAAGAAAGGAAACAAATCTTTGGACATGCTGCAGTAATGATTTAGTAGATCGATTCCTGGGGCGAAGGGTCACTCGGTGAATAATGATTAAGGATAATAAAAGATGAAAAAAGGTCTGTACTGTTTGGAGTTTTGAGGAATGATAGATAGGGTGGGCAGTCAGAATCTTTTTCCCAGGATGGAAATGTCAAAGGCTACAGAGCTTAGCTTTTAATAGCGACAAATTTTACAGGAGATGTGTGGAACAAGTTTTTGTTTAACCTTTACACAGAGGGTGGTCGGTGCCTGGAATACACTGACTGAGGTGGTAGTGGAGGCAGATATCATAGTAACATATATGAAGCTTTTAGATAGGCACATGGATATGCAGAGAATGGAGAGAAAAGGATTGTATCCAAGCAGAGGTTAGTTGAACTTGACATCATGTTGGGTACAGACATTGTGGGTCGAAGGGGCAGTTCCCGTCGTGCATCCATGCTGTACGTTCTATAGATTTAACACATGGTGAGCCTTACCTTGTGCAGATGTTCCAATGCCAGCACTATCTCCCCACTGTATATTCTCACTGCATTCTCCGTGAAGCGCTCTCTCTGTGACAAGTGAGTGAATAATTCCCCTCCATTCACATAGTCTGTCACATAAAATAAAGTGTTACAGTCACACAAAAGAAAAATAAGAGAATACAATGGAGAAAATACATAATAGGGGGATATAATGTCTCATAGAAACAGCTGTTTAACAGCATAATGCCATTTTATTTTACTGATAAGAAAATGTTGTATTGAATTTTTGCCATACTTGTTTATGGATCACAAAAATTGATTTTTCATCATTTCCACTTTAATTCTGAGATACTGCTGGCACCAGATCCATAGAAAACATTCAAACATGAAACATGATATACTTATAATCAGACACATTTTTACAGTGCTTTTCACAACCCTTTTAAGATTTCTAAACTGCCTCGCAATTAACATAATACATTTTCAGCACATTTATTATTGTGTAGGAAAGAATTGCAGATACTGGTTTAAATCAAAGGTAGACACAAAAAGCTGGAGTAACTCAGCGGGACAGGCAGCATCTCTGGAGAGAAGGAATGGGTGACGTTTCGGGTCGAGACCCTTCTTCAGACTGATGTCAGGGGAGTGGGCGGGACAGAGATAAAATGTGGTCGGAGGCAGTAAGACTGGTGGGAGAATTTAGAAGGGGGGGGGATGGAGAGAGAGGGAAAGCAAGGGCTACTTGAAGTTAGAGAAGTCAATGTTTATATTGCTAGGGTGTTTATTATTGTGTGGCAGGAAATGATGGCAGGCAAATTGCACACAGCAAAATCGCATAAACAGCGGTACAATAACAACGAGATATCCACTTTACAATTGGTGGTTGACAGGTAAAATCAGCCAGAACACCAAAGAGAACTTCCCCACTACTTGTCCATGAGATATTTTACTTGCCGAGGGCAGACAAGGGATTTTTAATGCCCTTACTAAATGTTGGCACCAATACTATGAGGTAAACTATGGTTAAAAACTAAACGGAAAAAAAAAATAGGACTTCAAGGCTGTAGCCAGATATGGCATCAACTGCTTTCCTGTTTAGTGTTTGACACTTTCCCATAAACCCTCAAATCACTTTATTTTATATCTTCAAGCCTCCTGCTGTGTTCTCTTCACCCCATGACTGTGCAGCTAAGCACAGCTCCGAAGCCACCTATAAATTTGCCAATAACACCACCAATTTGGCCGTATCACCGGTGGTGACGAGTCGGCGTATAAGTGAGAGAGATAAATAAAACAATTAATTGAGTGGCAAAACAACAACAACCTCTCACTCATGGTCCAAGGAACAACAACCTATCACTCATGGAACAAGACCAAGGAACTAATCGTTGCCTTGGGGAGAACTCATACTGTATCAGTGAGTTGGCGGTGGAATTAGCAAGCACCTTCAAACTCCTGGGTGTTAATATAGTGGATAGGCTAGCACATAGATGCAATCAAGGAGTAGGTGCTCCTCCACCTCTATTTTTTTTGGAAGTTTAGACTGATTTGGTTTGCCTCCAAATACTCAAACAAACTTATACAGATGTTCTGTGGACAGTATCCTGACTGGTGGCATCATCTGAATGAATGAATGATTGATTGAATGAATGAATAAGTTTATTGGCCAAGTAATCACATACAAGGAATTTGACATACAGTGACAGTTAGGAATGACACATAAAACATTAAACATTAATAATAAAACATTATCGATTAAACATGTGAATTAAATTAAATACCAGAGCAAAAGGAGGCTACAGATTTTTGGTTATTGAGTAGAGTTACTACTCGTGAAAAAAAAGCAGTTTTTATGTCTGGCTGTGGCAGCTTTGACAGTCCGGAGTCGCCTTCCAGAGGGAAGTGATTCAAAGAGTTTGTGGCCAGGTTGAGAGGGGTCAGAGATGATCTTACCCACTCGCTTCCTGGCCCTTACAATGTACAGTTCATCAATGGAGGGAAGGTTGCAGCCAACAACCTTCTTAGCTGATCGGACGATTCGCTGCAGCCTCCAGGTGGCGTGCTTGGTGGCTGAGCCAAACCAGACCATGATGGAGAAGGTGAGGACAGACTCTACGATGGCCGCATAGAATCTGATGTACTACTCCAACGCACAGGAGCATCAGAGGTTACAACGAGTGGTGGGCTCAGCCCATTCCATCAAGGATGTAGCCCTCACCTCCATCAAGAACATCTACACGAGGCGCTGCCTCAAGAGAGCAGCATTTATCATGAAGGATCCCCACCATCCGGGACATGCCCGCTTCTCACTGCTATCATCAGGCAGGAGATTTAAAAGCCTGAAGTCCGGAGCTGCAAATTTCCGACAACTACAAGGTACTTGTACCGTAGACACAAAATGCTAGAGTAACTCAGCGGGACAAGCAGCATCTCGGGATGGAAGGAATGTGTGACGTTTCGGGTTGTCACCTTCCCCTCAGCTAACAATGAGCCAATGTACATTTTCCTTGACCTCCATTCCCTTTGATTTCTCGCTTTCACACCTTACCCTTCCATATCTCTATGTCTCCCTCTCCCATGACTCTCAGTCTGAAGAAGGGTCTCGACCCGAAACGTCACCTATTCCTTCTATCCAGAGATGCTACCTGTCCGGCAAGTTACTCTGGCATTTTGTGTCTATCTTCGGTGTAAACCAGCATCTGCAGTTCCTTGCTACACAGGTTCTTGAAGCAACCTGTACAACCCTAATCCTACAAAAATGGAGCGGTTCCATGGACATTTTTTTTCAAATTATGTTTTTGCACAAATATCTTTTTTCTTTTAGAAATTTTGTGTAATACATGTAAAATGAATGCATTTTTTGAGTGTTTGTCTAAAATCTGTGTGTGTGAGTTTTCATTGTACTTGTGCGCCACGGTATGCATAGTAGGCCCCTCTCGGTCATGACTGACCATGGGTGATGCATCCTGGTCGGATGCAAGCCTGGGCTATGTCATATGGAGGACAGGCTGTTGCCCATGCAGCACGCCCCCCCTCTCCACGTCGCTGATCGATCCAAAGGAACAGCAGAGCTGTTACAGTTTGGCACCAGCGCCGTCGCAGGAGCTGCCAGAGCGAGGCTGTAGACAACGACGAACTGCCTTAGGGCTCCGACTCCGGATTTTCTTGAGGTTTATTCCTGGAGCCTTTTCTGGATATGGCCACAAGGCAGTGGAGGTTTTAAATCAGAGTTTTCCCTCTCCTAGATGGGCTGCCTTCCCAGGCTGACGAGCCACATCTACCCGAGACTCGCGGGGGCGGGGAGCGTCTACCTTCCCGTGCAGGTCTATAGCGCCTGCCCACTGCCGTACGCATGCACATGACAATAATCTCAAGCTGACTTGACAAAAACAAAGTTCTGACTGTTCTGACGGCCAGTGGCTTTCCCCCAGAACATTTTGTGTACAGATGTTTGTTATTTAATTTTGGCTACATTTGGAATTGAAATACAAACAATACTGAACCGTACAGAACAAATATGAAAAGCTGTGGAATGAAAAACAATCTGAATCAAATGGTACAAGGGTGGAAAAAGAACAATTTAGGAAGGCAGAACAATCACTTGATTGTTCACTGACCGATGAAAGAAAGTTTCTTTTGGCTTCAACTGTGCAAGCAGATGGTTCATCGCGGATGTTTTCAAACCAATAACATTAGGCTGCACAACACAAGTGTTTCAAAAAAAATAAATCCTATCCCTTGAGGCTCATATCCGAGTGAAAGTATTATGAAGTTTAACCTTGTTCAGTCTGAAGAAGGGTCTCGATCTGAAATGTCACCCATCTCCAGCCGGGCAGCATCTCCAGTGATGCTGCCTGATCCCCTCTGAGTTACTCCAGCATTTTGTGCCTATCTTCGCAAGTAAACATTTAATTGTTCCTGCTCACGTCTTGTGCACATGCCAAATAAACACTCTTGAACTCTTGGTAGCCAACAAAACCCGGTCCAATAGTGAGAAATTCCACAGATCAACACAATGTTAGCCATCTTCAACAAATCACCTACTGCACAAAAGCCCATTTTCAATTCCATGTTCAAGGACTTCTTACAACTTAAAGGATTCTAAACACCGTTTGTACGAGATGTTGGTAGGGCCACATTTGAAATATTTCAACCACAAATAAGCTAACGCAAGTAAACTGCACTCCTGAAATATTTTTTTTTAAACCCAGAAATGGTGGAACTATGAGATAAAAACTGAAAATACTGGAAACACCCAGGTCAGACAGTGTCTGTGCAAACAAAAAGATGACTATTATTTCTAGTCGAAAACCCTTCATGAGGAATTGTGCTCCTGCTCGGGGATTCCCAATCATTAAAAGTGGAAAGTCACCGATTAAAATGTTATTTAACTATTATATAATATCCATGTCACTGGCTGTTAGAAATCTGACCCTAGGTACCAATCACTTGTAGTCATTTCTCGAAGTGACTTTTAGTTTAGGAATTATGAAATGGTTGCAACAGATCTGCACTTTGTTAATTAGGATTACATAAATAAATCAGTTTAATTAATACCCAATGTTGCAGTATCTTCAGTGCCCTTTGTAACATGGATAACTGAACTTGGATTGCCTACAAGGAACTACAAGGTACTTGAAACATAGACACAAAATGCTGGAGTAACTCAGCGGGACAGGCAGCATCTCTGGATGGAAGGAATGGGTGACGTTTCGGGTTGTCACCTTCCCCTCACCTAACAATGATCCAATGTACATTTTCCTTGACCTCCATCCCTTTGACCTCTCGATTTCACACCTTACCCTTCCATATCTCTATGTCTCGATCCAAAACGTCACCTATTCTTTCTATCCAGGCACGCTATCTGTCCTGCTGAGTTACTCCAGAATTTTGTGTCTAACACTCTGCTCCATTGGAGACAATTTTCCATGGAAGCTGGGAAAGCAGATGCAGGTACATATGCATGGACTGAATGCTGATGGCACCAAAAAAACAAAAAACAGGACCAAAATAGCAGCAGGCACCACAAACGGGATGCACTGCCTGCCCTTCGAGACCTGAAACATCACCTATTCCTTCGCTCAATAGATGCTGCCTCACCCGCTGAGTTTCTCCAGCATTTTTGTCTATCTTCGATTTTTCCAGCATCTGCAGTTCTTTCTTAATCATTAGGAGACTAAATACTACCACATATTTTTTCCCCCAAACCGTGCTCACTGGTGAGACAGAGCACAATACTGGAGGAGGTAATTGAGGCAGAGACTATCACAGCATTTAAAAGACATTTGGACAGCTACATGGATAGGAAAGGTTTGCATATGGGCCAAATATGGGCAAATGGGACTAGTAGAATTAGGCTATTCTTCCGATCAAGTCTACTGCGCCATTCAACATGGCTGATCAATCTCTCCTTCCTAACCCCATTCTCTTGCCTTCTCGCCATAACCTGATACCTGTACAATAATCTATCTATCTCTGCTTAAAAATATCCACTGACTTGGCCTCCACAGTCTTCTGTGGCAAAGAATTCCACAGATTCACCACCTTCTGACTAATGAAATATCTCCTCATCTCCTTCCTAAAAGAACGTCCTTTAATTCTGAAGCTATGACCCCTAGCCCTAGACTATCCCACTAGTCAAAGCACCCTCTCCACATCCACTATCTCTAAGCCTTTCACTATTCTGTATGTTTCAATGAGGTCCTTCCTCATTATTCTAAACTCCAGCAAGTATAGGCCCAGTGCCAACAAATGCTCATCATATGATAACCCACTCATTCCTGGGATAACTCTTGTAAACCTCCTCTAGACCCACTCCAGAGCCAGCACATCCTTCCTCAGATATGGTGCCCAAAATGACTCACAATATTCCTTATAGAGCCTCAACATTCCATCCCTGTTTTTGTATACAAGCCCTCTTGAAATAAATGCTAGCATTGAGTTTGCTTTCTTTACTACCGATTACTTGCAGGTTAACTTTTTGGGAATCCTGTACCAGTCCTTTTGAACCTTGGATTATCTCCCCATTTAGAAAATAGTCTATGCCTTTATTCTTACTACCAAAATACATGACTCCACACTTTTTTGCTACAATATATTCCATCTGCCACTTCTCTGCCCACATTCCGCCCTTCTGCATGGTCCCTGCTTTCTCTACACTGCCTGGCCATTTTCGTACAATCCGCAAAACTGGCCACAAAGCCTTCAATCCCGTCGTCCAAATCATTATTATACAACATGAAGAGTAGCGGCCCCAGCACCAAACCCTGCGGAACTCCTCTAGTTACTGGCAGCCAAGCAGAAAAAGCCCTCTTTATTGCCACTCTTTGTCTTCTGCCATCCAGCCAACCTGCTATCCATGCTAGTATCTGCCCTTTGATACCGTGGGCTCTCATCTTCCTTAGCAGCCTCACGTGTGGCACCTTCTCAAAGGCTTTCTGAAAATGGTGTTAATAATGAGTTCCCTGAAATCAATATTGTTAATAATGCTCCTGTTGAGAATAAGATACAGCAAAATATCATCTGACATGGCAAATCTGTGAGGATGAATTTCACATCAAAATGAAAACAGATGTATTGCATAAAAAAAGCAGCAATGCAGAGATTAAGCATTAGGTTGAACATTGATTTTACTGCTTTTTCTATTCTACCATGCACAGAAACTAATTTTTCATCTCCTTCAAGAAGCTGTTTTGGTGTTACTAGGTCCACTTATTGCTCATCAAACTTTAGGTCATCTGGCTTGTGTCAAATTTTGTTTGATTACATTCCCGTGTAACGTTACATTCCAGTGTGACATTTTAGGACATTTTGGAGCATTAAAGGTGTTGCACAAATATTTCATGAAGGTATTACTTTAGTAGTGTCTCATGTACCAAGATACAGTGAAAAGCTTTGCCTGTGTGTCTTCCTGGCAAATCACACATACGTACATCAAGGTAGAGCAAGAGAGAGGCAAAGAAATATAGTAGGTAGACAAAAATGCTGGAGAAACTCAGCGGGTGAGGCAGCATCTATGGAGCGAAGGAAATAGGTGACGTTTCGGGTCGAGACCCTTTAGACTGATGTGAGGATGGGGGGGGGGGGCGGGAAGAAGAAAGGAAGAGGCAGAGACAGTGGGCTGAGGGAGAGCTGGGAAGGGAAGGAGAAAGCAGGGAGTACTTGAAATTGGAGAAGTCAATGTTCATACCACTGGGGTGCAAACTGCCCAAGCGAAATACGAGGTGCTGCTCCTCCAATTTACCGTAGGCCTCATTCTGGCCATGGAGGAGGCCCAGGACAGAAAGGTCGGATTCGGAATGGGAGAGGGAGTTGAACGGCAACTAACTGAAAGGGTGGGACGCCTAAAAGCAAACTCACCGAAAGGCCGCTCTGCCGAAACGCCAACTCACAGAAAGGCTGCGTCGCCTACAAGCCGACCCACTGAATGGCCACTCTGCGGAAACATGATGTCGCCGGAAGGTGGGACTTGTCAGCGATTGGTCCTGACCCCCCGCGTCCATCACATCACTGGCCGGGGAAGACGGGAGGGTGGGGGTCATTTTCCCAGACAAGCCATAGGTGACTGGGCACTCTGAACCCGAGCACCACGTTGTAAGCGGCCGAAGGAGCGCATCCCTCGGGACAGCCCCCACTCTCCCACGGCCACGGCCGCCCTCCGCGTCGTCTCCCCCGTGCGGCCGCACTGTGACGGGCTGTGTGTTGGCAGCGCCGGGTGGAGCAGAGGTGTGGCACAGGCTGGTCCCTCTGCCCACCCAGAGTCACTGACCGCGATGGACCCCAACCCCCACATCCCCACCCCCCCCTGACCCACACACGGCACCCACACCGAGTGATTCACCCCATGTTGAAATATCTTCACGAGTCTTCCCGTGCTTACCTGCCGTTAGCGAGTCTTCCCGAATACCTGCCGTTAGCGGTACGAACCGCTAAGCGATGTTCCCAAGCTCCGAAGTACCCGCTACGTTCATTCTCCGTGCTTACCATGAGTTTGATCTTTTTTTAACTCGGGAGAGCTCTTGGAATGAACTCGTACCGTGGGATAGGGCCATTATTATTTGAAATAGCATGTTGGGATATTGCCTCAAATATTCCATCAAAGATTCAGTATACCTGTTGTACTTGTACATGATTTGATTGAACGCATGATTCTAGTGGATAGCACAAAAACAAAGTTTTTAACTGGATCTTAGTACATGTGACAATACCTCTGGCAGTGCAATTTTTTTTTTCCGTATTGCCATGATGCCACAGCCCAAATTTCATGCCTCCGTGTCTGGACTAGAACTTAAACTCCCAATCCTCTCCCTCAGATGGAGCAATGCTGCAAGCTGACAAAAAAGCTGGCTGCCTGACAGTACAACTAATCATGTTGCCATCTACAGACTACCGCCAGCGTTCAAAATTAATTAGTCTACTTATCTATATTCGGGATCAGTAAGCACACTGAGTTCTGAGGAAACAATACAGCAAGCTGCTCCAGTTAATATTTTTTTAAGAGGAACAGCATGGAGACGGGCCTTTAACGAACACGCTAGCATCCTGCCAGAAAATAAGCAGAGCATAAGCTAGGGTTTTTTTTTTAAATCTCTTCGGTGTAAATTACTTTTTATATAGATATAAATATTCCATGACAAAATCTCCTTAATTATTTACACATCTATTGATCTGTATTAACACATCTTAGCTCATAAACATTGGCCCCCTCAAAATAGAAACCAGGGTGTGAATTTCCTGCAAACATGCTGACTCGACTCGTAAAATTGCAACCAATTTTAAAAGAAACGCAAGAGCACCTGGAGCCACTTCGATGAGGTGCAAATCAACTAATCCAGAAGTGTCAAAGTAATACTCATTCTAAGAATCCTGAAGGGGCTGTCCCACTTGGGCGACCTAATTGGGAAGTTTAGAAGGTTTTAGGAGAGTTTGAAAAAATGTAATGTTGAAGACCTCCTTCAACTATGAAGAAGACAAGACCTCCTTCGACTATGTTGAAGACTAGCTTCGACTAACTTCGGGAAAATTGGACACCGAATAGTGGAGTCCTGTAGGCGGCGCGACTCTCGTCAGCAGCGGCCTCTGCAGCCCGTCCGCGTTTTTATTATTTTTTGTCTATGTTTCTATGTAGTTTTTGTTATTTTTTGTTGGTGTGTGTGTGTGGGGGGGTGGGGGTGGGGGTAACTTTTAAATCTCTCCCTGCACGGGAGACCCAACCTTTTCTTGTCGGGTCTTCGTTGTCGTTGGGGCTGTAACGAGGAGCGGCCTCCAACAGGAGAAGACCAGGGACTCTGGTGCCGTCGACTCGCCTCACCGTCGCGGAGCTAGCCGAGTCCAGAGCGGGTGGAGCGGTGGTGGAGCGCTGCTGCTGCTGCGGCCCGACCTCCGGAGATTCGGAGGCTGCAACTGCGGGTCTGGCGGACGGCGGCACCGGGAGCCCGCGGGTCCCTGGAGGGAGACCCCTTTTCAGGGCTCTCGCAACGGCGACTTCTCCCGCCCGAGTTGCGGGGTCGAAGAGCTCCTGGAGCGGGGCCTGACATCACCGCCCCGTGCGGCTTGGAATGGCCGCGGGACTCTGCGAGCGCACACCGGGGGCTCTAACACCAAGACCCGGTGTGCGACCTCGCACCACCCGGCGTGGCTTTAATGGCCGCGGGACAATCGCCATCGCCAGCCGGGGGCTCTGACTTTGACTGACATCTGGGGGGGGGGGGGGGGGAGAGTGCAGTGGAGAGATAAGTTTTTTTGGCCTTCCATCACAGCGATGTGATGGATGTTTATGTAAATTATGTTGTGTCTTGAGTCTATTTGTTTGTAATGTATGGCTGCAGAAACGGCATTTCGCTTGGACCTCAAGGGGTCCAAATGACAATTAAATTGAATCTCTTGAATCTTGAATCTTGAGAGTAAAAACGACCTCCTTCGATCTCCTTTCGACTATGATGAATACTATCTACAACTACCTTAGACTACCTTTGATTACCTACGACTAACATGCCGACCTAACACAACCTACTACGACTAAACCTACGAGTAAAAAAATATCAATTTTTTCCATGGACCTTTTTTAACTCGCGGGCATTTTTTAACATGTTGAAAAATATGCCACGACCTACCTGAGGCCTCGAGTACTCCTCTACCGATCTTGGAACATGGGGGTCATAAATTAACTTCAGGAGCTTTGTTACTCACGAGGACAAAGCAGGCAGGCAGCAGCTTGTGAAGCAGGCACTGAACCAATGATTGTTTCAGTAGCAGTTACAACCAGAAGAAAGGTCAAACATCTTAAGGGCCTGTCCCACTAACGCGACTTTTCAGCGACTGTCTTCGACCTTCAAGCTCGAGGGCACTCGCCTGAAAAACTCGCCTGGATCGACTGTCAGCAATGAAACCGCGAGCCGGATCGACCGTCTGCACACACACACTCACATCGCAAAGGCGGGGGCCAGGGAAAGCGGGGGAGCGCTGCCTGAAATTCACACCTGTGATGAACAGGAAGGTAAAAGACGGCTGGCACAGTTATGGTAAGTCCTTCATAGAGCGCGGAGAGGGGGTGGGGGGAGAGAAGGGGAGAGGGGAGGGGGTGAGAAGGGGGGACTATTTACCTTTTTTTTCTCAACGAGTAATTACCTACGATAGCATTACGACCTCCTACTACCTCGACTAAAGCTACGAGTAAAAAAAAGATTGATTTTTTTCCATAGCGCCCATTTTTTTTACTCGCGGGCATTTTTCAGCTTGCTGAAAAAAATGCTGCGACCTAACTGAGGCCTCGAGTACGCGGGGACTACTCTCGAGCATGAAGGAGAGTTACATAGACCTAGGACCTCGTGTCGACCATGCTGCAAGTATGAATCGAGGGCAAACTCTTCTAAACTCGCAAATTAAGTCGCCACAGCGGGACAGGCCCTTTAGTTTACCTTAATAGATTTTTTTCTTAACTTACAGGATTGCTACAAGGCAAGAAATTTTTAACAATTTCAAATGTTTTGTGGAATTTCTTCTGGACATATGAACAAATTGTAACAGGACTTTCCACACACCTGAACCCACAGATGTAAATCATAATATTTTATGGCAACGTTAAACTGAGAATTTGAACAATGATTTACAGCAACAAAATATTTAATGAACAATAATCAACTTTGGAAAGATGAATCAAACTAAAACATCTTTGCCTATCTTTGATAAATTTAACCATTCTCAATCAAAAGGCTGCCATAGCAATTACAGATATCAAAGCAGGGCGCTTCAAGGTGTTGACCATAGTCTTCCAGCCGATAGATTACTGCCCTCCCACTCCTCGATAAAGAGTGGTGGCTGAGACACACTATTGTTCCCATACGCACCTTGTGCTGGGCACCTTAACAAGTCCTTTAATCAGCCTTTCATGATTATAGTCCAATACACTTTGAACCAGAGAAGTGCAGGAAAATAGGAAGTGGCCAGGCATTGAGTTAAGGGCTTGCCGATGATTGATGAGCAAAACTGCTTCTGAACCAGGGCTGCTACTGGCCTTGACATGATAAAGAGTCCCAAGTTGCTTTGCGAATGCTTTACGTTCCTGCAGCTTTGTGTTACCTCACAAGTCTATGGCACAAAGCGATGCTGAAGGCAGCAGGGTGCGTGGTGCATGCAGTCCACACTTCCGAGTCCTTGAAATACAACTCTGGTAATCAGCTCATTGGACACAATCAGAACCTCCAGGACTAGTTCACAGAACCACCACAAAAAAAAACCTCAACCTACATTGGAAGTTTCAACCAATCTCTGCTGCTGCCAGTTGACATACTGTGCTTTTACAATGCAGCCAACACCTGCTGCATTTGTTCTCTTGTAGCTCTGTTGTCTCTGTGCATATTTGTGCATTGCAGAATTGGTGGTGGCATCTGTAAGAATCTCTGTGTTACTACCGATAGATTCCAGAATTCTCAAACACGTCGGCAAATACCTCTTCAGAACTGCTGCCTTTAATCATACCATTGGCTTAGTGGATATCTTTCTGCAGATTATTCCTCTACCGCTTTTGAATCTCACTGCTGGAAACCAGAGAACTCGCCAGGATGTACTTGTTCTATCCACGAAAATGCAGCCACACGTCGTAGAGAGACGATCTTCGTGATGGCATGATGGGGAGGTGAGAGGTCCACAACGTTGCGCAGCTCCGGCTTTCCTACACCCCTTCATCTTCAATGGGGCAAAATTGTATGATAAAGGTGAGCTTTGCATTTCCCGAGTTTATGAATAGCTATTCATCCCTCCCTCACCACCCAATTCTCTTCCTCCTCATCAAGAGCAACTATCTTCATCTGCCTTGACTGTGGAATGAAAATAAATATTAGCATTGGTGTCTTCGCTACCACTAGGGTGCCTTTGAAGGAAGGGATGATTTGATACTTGTCCTGAGAGAATGAGAGAGCACACCAGAACAGGTTGTCACCTGTGATGTTAACTCTCCATCTTCCCTATTCCCTTCTATCCGTTCAAGTTCTAATGTAGTAGCACGTGGAAATATTTTTAGCAGACAACTTGGAACACATCTCTGTAGGAAATTCCAGCCATGTATATTTTTGAAAAATCAATACCAATTGAAACTTTTACCAGGATAAACAGCAATCGGATGAATAAACTGGTAATGGACTGGACAGAATCTTGGAAGTTAGGTATTCAGATCTTTTGATTGAACAACACTTGCAATGTCTTCAGCATCACAAATTGTTTGAAAGCTCTTTCCAGCTGCTTCTAGTAGTGGAAGATGTGTTCCACTAACAAATGCTCTCAATTCCATTCTTCAGTGAAGATTTGGTGAGTGTTGAGAGCAATATAGTGGGAATAAATAACCAAAGTGGAGGCTCTCTCCGCCACTTGTTTATCCACGATAAGGATTGTATTGTAATTTGCTTACAGAATTTTCACATTCTTGGTACGGGCTTTAGATTCCAAGCAGTGCGACCAAATTAATGGTTCGATGCCAACTTTTGTGGTATGAGAAAGAGGAATATTGCAGGCATGTCGTGAATGAGTGCATTCATTTACTGCTAATACTACTAGTCTTGGCCAGAGAAATGCCGCTCCCGCGAGCCATTAGTGACAGAATTGTTTTTGGTTTGTACATCACACATTTATTCGTTTCATGGATTTGATGTTTATTATCACAAAACATCAAACTCTCTTGCGAAAACTGTTGTTTTCAGAATTTATCCGAAAAGTGAGTATCTACGTATTAACATAATACCATGCTTCAGTTGGACCCATTTAGTTTAATTTTACTTCATACTGAAACAAAAGAAAGTTGTATTACATTTTAGCAATGGTCCCAAAGGGGGAGTTATAGAAATAGCCTAACCCACTAAGAAGGATTGGAGAAAAATATGTGTCTATTAGACTCAATACAAAATTGGCCAACAGGAACTTGCTTTAGTTCTTATGAAGCACATACACTCAAGCGTCAAGTCTGTAAGAAAGGTTCACATCATTCAGATAGACACAAAAAGCTGGAGTAACTTAGCGGGACAGACAGCATCTCTGGAGAGAAGGAATGGGACGTTTCGGGTCGAGACCCTTGGCTGAAATCTAATTTACATTCGCTATTAACTGTTAATTATTCATTTTCAGGATGTGTGGATCTCTGACAAGGCCTGCATTTAATACCCTAGATGGTGATGAGCTATCTTCTTGAGTTGCCGCAGTCGTTCATGTGAAGGCACTCCAGCAATGCCAGAAATCTGAAATGGGAACAGAAAATGCTGGAAGGGTTCAGCTTGTCAAGCAACACTTATGGAGAGAGAAAATAGTGTTAGCATTTCATGTTCAAGATCCTTCATCAAATCTGGGAAAGTTAGACAACAAATTAGTTTCATGAGGGATGAGCAGACAAGGATAAAGGGAATGTCTCAATAGGCTGAAAATACGGTGGGCTGAGTGATCTTGTTGTTTGAGTTGAGTTGTTTGATGATAGATTCATTGGAAAAGAGGGGGAGGAGAGAGACAGAGACAGAGATAGAGACAGAGAGAGAGAGAGAGAGAGAGAGAGAGAGAGAGAGAGAGAGAGAGAGAGAGAGAGAGCGAGAGAGAGCGACCAGGCCATCCACACAGGTGTCTCTTCTTCTGGAAACATGGCTTTCCCTCCACCACAGTGAACAAAGCCTTTGAAAACATTTTTTGTACCTGTTTCCTTTCCTGTGACATTTTTCCTCATCTCAGTCCTAAATGGACTACTTCTTGTTCTTAAACTGTGACCCGTGGTTCTGGACTCCCCTAACATCAGAAACATTTTTCCAGCATCTAGCCTGTCTAATCCTTTAAGAATTTTGTATATTCCTACAAGATTCCCTCTCATCCTAAATTTCAGTGCCCAGTCGATCCATTATTTCATCATATGACAGTCCCGCCATCCCAGGAATTAACCTGGTGAACCTACGCTGCACTCCCTCAATAGCAATAATGTCCTTCCTCAAATTAGGAGACCAAAATTGCACACAATACTACAGGTGCGTTCTCACCAGGGCCCTGTACAACTGCAGTAGGACCTCCTTGCTACTAAACTCAAATCCTTTTGCAATGAAGGCCAACGTGCCATTAGCTTTCTTCACTGCCTGCTGTACGTGCATGCTTAATTTCAGTGACTGATGTACAAGCACATCCACCTCTCTTTGCACCTCCCCTTTTCCAAATCTGACACTATTCCGATAATGTGTAAGAAAGAACTGCAGATGCTGGTTTAAATCGAACGTAGCCACAAAATGCTGGAGTTTCGTGTCGAGACCCTTCTTCAGTCTGATGTCTGAGGAGTGGGGCTACTCCGCTGACATCGGTCTGAAGAAGGGTCTCGACCTGAAACATCAACCATTCCTTCTCTCCAGAGATGCTGCCTGTCCCACTGAGTTACTCCAGCATTTTATGTCTACCTTCCATTAAGATAATAATCTGCCTTCCTGTTCTTGCCACCAAAGTGGGTAACCTCACCTTTATCTACATTATACTTAATCTGTCATGCATCTGCCCACTCACCCAACATATCCAAGTCACCCTGCAGCCCCATAGCATCTTCCTAGCAGCACTGCTCACACTGCCACCCAGCTTTGTGTCATCCGCAAACTTGGATGTTTAATTCACTCGTCTAAATCATTAATATATATTGTAAATAACTGGGGTCCCAGCAGCCTTGCGGCACACCGCTTGTCACTGCCTGCCATTCTGAAAAGGACACGTTAACTCCTACTCTTTCCTTCCTGTCTGCCAACCAGTTCTCTATCCATGTCAATACCCTACCCTAAATACCATGTGCTCTAACTTTGCACTGTAATCATTTAGGACACAGATGTGGAAAAACTTTTTCACCCAGACAGTTGTGAATCTGTGGAATTCTCTGCCACAGAAGGCAGTGGAGGCCAATTCACTGGATGTTTTCAAGAGAGAGTTTTGGGCCTGTCCCACTTAGGCGATTTTTTAGGCAACTACAGGTGACTAGTTTGTCGCCATATGTTTGCCATATGGTCGCCGGTAGTCTCCTCAGTCGCGCAAAAAGTTGTAGCATCTTTGTGGTTGCTGCTAAATTTTCGACATGTTGAAATATTTTTGGTGACAGTGGGTTTGACGCCAATGAGCGTAGCTTGACTTCTCCTGACGCAGGTGCCTTCGTAGGTTGTCGCCAGGATGACGTGGGTTGTCGCCAGTTTTTCGGCGACCTGCTACGACTATGACAGTCGCCGGCAGTTGCCTATAAAAATCGCCTTGGGACAAGCCCATTAGATTTAGCTCTTAGGGCTAAAGGAATCAAGGGATATGGGGTAAAAGCAGGAACGGGGTACTGATTTTGGATGATCAGCCATGATCATATTGAATGGCTCAAAGGTCCAAATAGCCTACTCCTGCACCTGTTTCCTATGTTTCTATCTAATCTTAATTGCATATCCTTTCAGTCCTTTCTCCCTCATGCATTTATCTGGCTTTTTCTCTTTATTATTCTGCTTCTGATAGCAAGCTTCACAGTTCAACCATTCTATGGTTAAAATGTTTTTTCCTGAATTCCATTTTGGATTCCTAACCTTGGAACTAATGAGGACCATCTTATTGCATTGGAAGGAACTGCATATGCTGGTTTAAACCAAAGGTAGACACAAAAAGCTGGAGTAACTGTTGATACCCGAAACGTCACCCATTCCTCCTCTCCAGATATGATGCCTTTCCCATTAAGTTACTCCAGCTTTTTACGACCATCTTATTGTTACGATCCCCAGTTTTGTATACCACCACAAAATGAATACTTTTGCCATGTCTGTCCCAGCAATAATATTCTTGTTCATATCTTCATCCGCTTACAAAAGGTCAACAATGGACAGAAACTCAATAGTACACAAGCTTCATTGTGCCTCTACAAGAGGTATTTTTATAGCAACATGATGTTCTCAAAATGGCAGTGTATACCCGCAAAGAACAAATAGACATCAACATAAAAATTCCACCAAATGCCAGCAAATAGTTCTGGAATTACAGCAAATAGGATTTAGGAATTAAGGAATTAAGAGTTGGCATTAGGAATTAAGAGTCCAGTTACTAAATTAATCAAACAGCAAATATGAAGGGGGAAAGTACATATACAACCGTCTCTCTTCACAATGCTGCTCACTGTACACATTATGACAATTAACGGACTGCATTTTGATTTATAACTATCTTGTGTAAACAATGTCACATGATTCGTGGAGATGTCTGACAGAAATCCTTTCACAGTATGCAGGGTTAAAATCATCAGATTTTAAAAATACAGAAAAGGCCCTTTGCTGACCCTAATGCTTATCTATGATATTCTAATTTCAGATTCAGATTCAGATTCAGATTCAATTTTAATTGTCATTGTCAGTGTACAGTACAGAGACAACGAAATGCATTTAGCATCTCCCTTGAAGAGCGACATAGCAAACGATTTGAATAAATAATAATAAGTGTCCGGGGGGGGGGGGGTGGTGATTGGCAGTCATCGAGGTACGTTGTTGAGTAGAGTGACAGCCGCAGGAAAGAAGCTGTTCCTCGACCTGCTGGTTCGGCAACGGAGAGACCTGTAGCGCCTCCCGGATGGTAGGAGGGTAAACAGTCCATGGTTGGGGTGAGAGCAGTCCTTGGCGATGCTGAGCGCCCTCCGCAGACAGCACTTGCTTTGGACAGACTCAATGGAGGGGAGCGAGGAACTGGTGATGCGTTGGGCAATTTTCACCACCCTCTGCAATGCCTTCCGGTCGGAGACAGAGCAGTTGCCAAACCATACTGTGATGCAGTTGGTAAGGATGCTCTCGATGGTGCAGTGGTAGAAGTTCACCAGGATCTGAGGAGACAGATGGACCTTCTTCAGTCTCCTCAGGAAGAAGAGACGCTGATGAGCCTTCTTGATCAGAGTAGAGGTATTGTGGGTCCAAGAGAGGTCATCGGAGATGTTGACTCCCAGGAACCTGAAGCTAGAAACACGTTCCACCTCCGTCCCGTTAATGTGGATGGGGGTGTGCGTGCCGCCTCTAGACTTCCTGAAGTCTATAATGAGCTCCTTGGTCTTCTTGGAGTTAAGGGCCAGGTTGTTGTCAGCGCACCATGCTGCTAAGTGCTGGACCTCCTCCCTGTAGGCCAACTCATCGTTGTTGCTGATGAGGGCAATCACATTACACCTCCTAATTTTACACCTCCTAACATTACACCTCTTAATTTGCCTACATTAGGCTTTTATCTCTCTCACTCTTTCCCTATCCAAGCACCCATCCATGTTGTAATTGTATTAGTGTCCATCACCTCCTCATGCAGCTTGCTCCAGGTACTTACCATTCTCGGTGTAAAAAAACAAATCCCACAGATCTTCAGCAATGTTGCTCAATCCAATGGGATGGCAATATAGAACATAGGAAAATAGAGAACCGCAGATACAGGTTTGCAAATAAAACAAAGTGCAGGAGTGACTCAAGGGGTCGGGCAGCATCTTTTGAGAACATGGTTAGGTGACGAGAGAATCTCAACCATGATAATGGGCCTCAACCCTATTCCACCCAGGAGCAACCACTCAGCGCGAGATTAAGTTTCTTAACAGAAGTATGGATTCTGTGGACAGACTGACTTAGTTATTGCCAATACTTTCCGAAACGTCACCACTCACATTGACATTACAACATCACTCACACAGAGGTTTCCACATGAACTGATTACAACGTGGGTTAAATGCCAGAGACAACTGCATAATTGCACTCAAGAGAAGAAGGGAGGAGAACAAAATCTGATAAGTTTAAAAATAAGTGAAAGCTATAAGTGAAAACAGGTTTAAAAATAAGTGAAAGCTATTTGTGAATGTTACCTAAAATTAGATGAAGTTTTGTATCTGTCTGGAACGCATAGTGTAATGTGACAAGGAAAGGTGACTGCCGAATATGTTCCAACACTTGACGCTCTGTCCTGGTGTGTTCTGCCGTCTTTGCTTTTTGAACTATTGTTGCCTTTTTCAGAACCTTCATGGCAAAGAGCTGTCCGGTGTCATGGCCGCTGATTTTTCGCACTAGAAATACTTTTCCATAAGCTGGAAACAGAATAAAAGGCATTGAGGTTAAGAACATGCAATCAATTCATACAGTCTGATACAAACGTAACACAAATGCGCACATTACCTCATAAGTAAGTAAGTAAATAAACTTATTGGCCAAGTATTCACATACAAGGAATTTGTCTTGATGCTCCGCCCACAAGTAACAACATGACATTTACGAGTGACAGTTACGAATGACTCAGAAAACACTAAACATTAATAATAATAAAACATTAATAATAAAACACCATTGATCAAGCATGTGAACCAACAAAATACCAGATCAAAGGGAGGCTACAGATTTTTGGCTGTTGAGCAGAGCAACTACTCGTGGGTAAAAACTCATGAACAACTAATACAAATTCTCTCAGGTAATGCACTCTGTTAAACAAAACGGTAGGAATTTTATTTGATGAATTTAAAACCCTTTTTAAAATAAAATGTTGCAGCTGGTTTCAGCCACTCATCATCAGGAATAGTTCCAAATCAATAGAAGGGTCATCTCCAAGATTTCCGTGGCTAAGCTTCTTCCTTGGGTCACTGTTTGTTCCTTGCGTTCTCTTGATAAATTATATTTTTTCCAGAAAATAATTTTTACTCCTCATCTATATTCCAGTCCAGGCTATGTTTTAACTTGAACGAAAACATGTGCTGACCATTATTTTTTCTGATAGATCTGCACTAAGAATTTATTTTGACAGATTGATGGAGTCCGAGGTGGAATTAAAGTCGAACACCAAATGGGAATTCAATGCTCTCCAAATTTGAAAAGACCGAGGAGTAATTAGGATGTTAGGATGTAATCACAATCTTCTCATACCATCACTCAAAATATCTAAACTCTATTCTGTGATAATGTGCAATCCAACCTCAGATTTTCACTTGCTCTCCATCTTTGCCACTTAAAAGGCTCACAGTCATCTCCCTCAATAACTCATCCTTTGGATTAATTCACTTACTTGATTACTTCTGGACAGTGTATGTTGAAAGGCTCTACAGTGAAGTTGTCAGTTTTGAGGCCCAGGATGAAACCCAGGGCATCATACTATGTTTTACTACTACCTTAACATCATGATATCTATTTCTAATGAATGACCTCATTCACCAGTCAGGACAATTAAAAAATCCGATAAATACAACACACACATCCATCCAACAAACACCTGCACAAAGCAGGCCCCAAGTCAGTCACTCTCCTATGCTATGCCTGATTATCCTATCTTGTGCCTTTTGGCCTCCTTTGTAAAGCCTCGTTTGATTCTATTTCAACTGCTTTTGGAGTCAGCGAGCTGCAAGTCGCAATGACTCTGCCGAAAAATGTGCAGGTAGCTTCTGTACCTTTGTAAGCCTTGGTTCTTGATGCTCTGCTGATGGTAATCCTGCCGTCTATCTCCACTAATCCCAATCTTTTCCAAATTAGCTCTGTACCAGCCACCGCAGCCACACACCCCAACCTAACTCTCCTGTAACCTCATGTGATAGGAGTAGAATTTGGCCTTTCGGCTCATCATGTCTACGCCACCATTCAATCATGGCTGATCTATCCTTCCCTCCTAACCCCATTCTCCTGCCTTTTCCCCATAACCGCTGACACCCGTACTAATCAAGAATCTATCTATCACTGCCTTAAATATACCCACTGACTGCATCTACAGCCTTCTGTGGCAAAGAATTCCACAGATTCAGCACCCTCTGACTAAAGAAATGTCTCCTCATCTCCTTCTGAAAGGAACGCCCTTTAATTCTTGGGTTCTAATCCTAGACTCCGATTAGTGGAAATATCCTTTCCACATCCACTCTATCCAAACCTTCCACTATTTGCAAAAACCACATTGAAAGGCAAATAGCCTACTGTATTTGCACAAGGGCAATTAACAGGAACCAATTACCAGAAGCATAACTTTGATGTAGGATATATATCATTTTTTAAATCACACCTATGTGGTCACATAGGGAGAACATGCAAACTCCATGCAGGCAGCACCCAAGGTCAGCATCAACATAGAGCCCTGGAGTCAAACAGACCCATTGGGCCAACTCGTCCATGCTGATAAAATGCCCCATCTTAGCTAGTTCCATTTAGAAACATAGAAACATATAAATTAGGTGCAGGAGTAGGCCATTCGGCCCTTCGAGCCTGCACCGCCATTCAATATGATCATGGCTGATCATCCAACTCAGTATCCCGTACCTGCCTTCTCTCCATACCCCCTGATCCCCTTAGCCACAAGGGCCACATCTAACTCCCTCTTAAATATAGCCAATGAACTGGCCTCAACTACCCTCTGTGGCAGAGAGTTCCAGAGATGGCAGAGAGTTCCATTTGTCCGTGCTTGACCCATATCCCTCTCAACCTTTTCAATCCAAGTACCTGTGCAGATGGCTTATCGATGTTGTACCATTGACCCCAGGTTTCTGCAGCTGTACTGCAGCTAAACACGGTGTCTTATGGACAATAGACAATAGGTGCAGGAGTAGGCCATTCGGCCCTTCGAGCCAACATCACCATTCACTGCGATCATGGCTGATCATCCACACAGTACCCCGTTCCTGCCTTCTCCCCATATCCCTTGATTCCGCTATCTTTAAGAGCTCTATCTAACTCTCTCTTGAAAGCATCCAGAGAATTGGCCTCCACTGCCTTCTGAGGCAGAGAATTCTACACATTCACAACTCTCTGGGCGAAAAAGTTTTTCCTCATCTCCGTTCTAAATGGCCTACCCCTTATTCTTAAACTGTGGCCCCTGGTTCTGGACTCCCCCAACATCGGGAACATGCTTCATTCCTCTAGCGTGTCCAATCCCTTAATAATCTTATATGTTTCAATAAGATTTCCCCTCTCATCCTTCTAAATTCCAGTGTATACACGCCCAGTCACTCCATTCTTTCAACATCTGACAGTCCCGTCATCCTGGGAAGTAACCTAGTGAACCTACGTTGCACTCCCTCAATAGCAAGAATGTCCTTCCTCAAATTAGGAGACCAAAATTTCACACAATATTCCAGGTGCGGTCTCACCAGGGCCCTGTACAACTGCAGTAGGTCCTCCTTGCTCCTAGACGCAAATCCTCTCACAATGAATGTCCTTCCTCAAATTAGGGGACCAAAACTGCACACAATACTTGCACTGTTTTACTTTTTCTATTTCCTTCTCAATTTTTTTTTCATTTTCAGTTGAGCCAGCACGACTGAAGTAGAACTGGTAAAGCTAATTAACGTAGAAAAACTGGAAAAGCAATCCCAGAAAGGCAAAAACAAGAGTAGAACAAGTTCACCAAGAAAGGCCAACTCTAAATTACACCCCCGCGAGTACAGATTGAAATGGTTTATTAATAATAGATGCATTTATAATGCAGTGTTGTGAGCGAATTCAGCCTCACTTGAGACTTGGATTTGTGAAGAGCAAGAAGAAATTATTCTACAGTATATACAACTGTTAATTAGTGGAGAACGCAAGTATTTTGTTTGGCCTATGTTTAAACAGATTGAGAACACGAAGAGAGAATAGTTTTGACGAGGTAGTAAAAAAGGAATTTACATTTCTGCTGTGAAAGTATTTTGCTGAGAAGGATAAACAACAGATGTGGGTGAGGAAGCAACAAGGTTGTAGGAATGTTGGCTTTTTTAAATTTCACTGAGCCAAGCCTAAAAAAGGATAATGGGTTAAATATCATGACGCTAAACTGAGCTCAGCTCTGAAGAAGTGAGAATAACTTGCATTTACATGTTCAACACAGCAAAATATCCAAAGGCATTTTGAGGGTTGGCATCATGTTGTCAAAGCTGAAATAACTTCAGTCACTTGTGTTTATTTCTTCTTGGGACACAAAACCAATTTCAACTGTCAACAGATGTGGAGCTCTTTGTAACAATGGATTTTTGTATAGACAAGTAGCTTGCTTTACTCAAACTGTATACAACGTACAAATTTGGACAGGCCGAAAGAAGAAGATGAAGCTCGACAACGTTGCCTCTCAGCTACTTTCTTCTATTTTACAAAGCTTGATTTAGCAATTTGAGACTATTTACAAAGCAGTTCCCAATTACTCCCATGGAACTGTCACAGGAACCTGTAGAATTCTATTTAAGGTGCATATTGCAACAATTGTTATGTTCTATGAATGAAATTGTCCAAAGACCAGCCCCTGTGATTGTAGGGACCTCATAATGTACCAGCCACCATTTAATTATTTTTTGGCCATGATAAGTTATCTATGTGGATTGTGTTTACAGGCCTGTGATGCTGCTGCGAGTACATATGACAATTAAACAACCTTGGTTCTTGTCTCTCTTGACCCTTGCCCCGAGGGCTGAAGATGATTTAAAATATTTAGCTCAGCCTCTTGTCTTTGGCACTCATTGAGGGCAGGTACAGTGCATCCAGAAAGTATTCAGACCCCTTCACTTTTTCCACATTTTGTTACATTACAGCCTTATTTTTAAATTGATTAAATTCATTTTTCTAATCATCAATCTACACAC
This sequence comes from Leucoraja erinaceus, assembly GCF_028641065.1. Taxonomy (NCBI): domain Eukaryota; kingdom Metazoa; phylum Chordata; class Chondrichthyes; order Rajiformes; family Rajidae; genus Leucoraja; species Leucoraja erinaceus. The sequence goes on from NC_073385.1 coordinate 17,470,407, forward strand.
AATACCCCAGAATGAAGAAGCAAAAACAGGTGTTTAGAAATTTTTGCAAAGTAATTAAAAATAAATAACTGAAATATCACATTTACATAAGTATTCCAACCCTTTGCTATGACATTCAAAATTGAGCTTAGGTTCATCCTGTTTCCATTGATTATCCTTGAGATGTTTCTACAACTTGATTGAAGTCCACCAGTAGTAAATTACATTGATTAGACATGATTTGGAAAGGCACACACCTGTCTATATAAGGTCCCACAGTTAACAGTTCATGTCAGAGCAAAAACCAAGCCATGAAGATGAAGGAATTGTTCGTAGACCTTCGAGACAGGATTGTATCGAGACACAGTTCTGGGGAAGGGTATAAAACAATTTCTACAGCATTGCAAGTCCCGAAGAGCACAGTGGCCTCTGTCATTCTTAAATGGATGAACTTTGGAACCACCAGGACTCTTCATGGAGCTGGCCGCCCGCCCACCCAAACTGATCAATTGGGGGAGAAGGGCCTTGGTCAGGGACGTGACCAAGAACCCGATGGGCACTCTGACAGAGCTCCAGAGTTCCTCTGTGGAGATGGGAGAACCTTCCGGAAGGACAACTATATCTGCAGCACTCCACCAAGCAGGCCTTTATGGTAGAGTGGCCAGATGGAAGCCACTCCTCAGTAAAAGGCACATGACAGCCCGCTTGGAGTTTGCCAAAAGGCACCTAAAGGACTCTCGGACCATGAGAAACAAAATTCTCTGGTCTGATGAAACCAAGATTGAACTCTTTGGCCTGAATGCCAAGCATCGCGTCTGGAGGAAACCAGGCACCGCTCATCACCTGGCCAATATCATACCTACGGTGAAGCATGGTGGTGGCAGCATCGTGCTGTAGGGATGTTTTTCAGGGGCAGGATCTGGGAGGCTAGTCAGGATTGAGGGAAAGATGAACGGAGCAAAGTGCAGAGAGCTCCTTGATGAAAACCTGCTCCAGAGTGTTCTGGACCTCAGACTGGGGCGGAGGTTCACGTTTCAACAGGACAACGACCCAAAGCACACAGCCAAGACTATGCAGGAGTGGCTTTGTGACAAATCTGTGAATGTTCTTGAGTGGCCCAGCCAGAGCATGGACTTGAACCCGATCGAACATCTCTGGAGGGACCTGAAAATAGCTGTGCATCGACGCTCCCCATCCAACCCGACAGAGCTTGAGAGGATCTGCAGAGAAGAATGGGAGAAATTACGCAAATGCAGGTGTGACAAGCTTGTAGCGTCATACCCAAGAAGACTTGAGGCTGTAATCGCTGCCAAAGGTGCCTCAACAAAGTACGGAGTAAAGGGTCTGAATACTTATGTAAATGTGATATTTCAGTTATTTATTTTTAATTACTTTGCAAAAATTTCTAATCATCTGTTTTCGCTTTTTTTTTCGCTGTGTAGATTGATGATTAAAAAAATTAATTTAATCCATTTTAAAATAAGGCTGTAACGATACAAAATGCACCCGGTGCTGTTTCTGACTCGTTTCTTTTTACTCATTGTACCAGTCAACTCCCTGGCCTTATAGCAAGGTCAGAGTGAGATATATGTCAAGTCGGAAGATTATATAGATTGAGCCAGCAAATGAGCATGTGCAGGTGGCCTGCATGACCTCGTAGATAACGAGTTTTAAGCTGTTACATCCTCACTAAATCTATCCCAATTAGCACAATTGGGTGTATGACTGCTTGTGTATGTGTGTACGACTGCAGAAACCAAATTTCGTTTGAACCTCAATGAGGCTCAAATGACAACAAATAAATTGTATTGTATTGTATTGTAATTGTACAATGGTGGTGCCACATAACATGCAAGCCGACTTTTTGATTCGTGTGAAGGTCCATGTCAAGTTCAATGCAATGGTTACTCTCATAAAACTGGCTAATATGAAATATATAAAGTCATAGTGTCATACAGCTCGGAAACAAGCCCAACGTGTCCATGCCGACCAAGATACCTCATCCAAGCTAGTCCTATTTATCCATGCCTGGCACATATACCTCTAAACCGTTTCAATTTGAACTTTCAAAGTTCCAATGTCTTTTAAATGTTGCTATTTTACTTGCCACGACAACATCCTCTGGCAACTCTCCCCATTTACCCACCACCATCTGCGTGAAAAAGTCACCCCTCGAGTTCCTATTAAATCTTTCCGCTCTCACCTTAAACCTATGCCCTCTAGTTCTTGATTATCCTACCCTGGGAAAGTGGCTCTGTACATTCACCCTATCTATTCCTCTCATGACAATGTTCACCTCTGCAAGATTACCCCTCCGCTTCCTGTGCTCCAAGGAATAAAGTCCTAGCCTGCCCGAACTCTCCCCATAGCCCAAGCCCAAGATGTTGCAAGTCCCAGCAACATCTTCGTAAATCTTTTCTGCACTCTTTCTAGCTAAACCTTTTCGATGCACGGCAATTGGCGACTGAAGTCACCTACTTCTTTCAGTGGGAGTACGCCAATTGGCAACTTCGTTCCAACCAAGTTGAGACGTATTTTACAATAACTGTAGTGTCAGGAGTCGCCAATAGACGTCGCTGGCATTCAGTTTCAGACTGGCGCTCTCCAGATAACACTCAAGAAATGGATGTTTTCATTCAAAAATCACGACAATTTTGCGTGTGAACTTTTTGTTTCCAAAACCACCACGGCGGATTATCGAACTGGCGAGTCCATCCTATGCGAGATCTTTGCAGACAGCGACTCTGAAGGCGAGGAACTTTCAAATTGTTCCGACGATGAGCTGGGTAATAACGATGATATTGAAAGTGAAATTTCTGATGACAACTCCTCTGAAAGTGAACAGAAATCGGACCATGACAATGCATCCCCTACCCCTCCAAGGCATGTGGCAAAGAATCGTGGGCCTGCAGTGTTGACTGACACTCGGAATTGGATCAATTAAGTCCTGCTGATGAGCACCATCCTACCTTCGATCCCTCAATCTTATTTCGTGGTCAGCTTGAACCAGGACTAAGGATTCCAATGGACCCTGGACATGATCAACCAGGTGTATTTATGCTTACTATATTCTGTTGTGCTGCAACAAGCAAGAATGTCATTGTCTTGACTTGACTTGATTTCTTCACTGCAATTTTTCCACCTGCCATAATTGTACTCATGGCTGATGAAATAAATAGATACGCCTTACAGTTCTTTGCCAATCCTGTTATTGATGATCAGCTGCCACCTTCAGCAAGATTTAGAAAGTGGCATGATACATTTTCATTTCTCTCAGAAGTATGTGGCCCTTGAAATCGCCAAGGGCCTGTGTAGTAAAAATCACCTCCAAGATACTGGGATAGTTTTTGGCCGACACAAACCCAGGGGTTCAGTCAAGTGACGAGTAGGGGCCGATACATACTTCTGCGTTCCTTCCTGCATTTCAATGACAATGCCAATCAAAAGGGTCACGTCGATTGTGACCCACTGTACAAAATAGTCCAATGATAAATCTTGTGAAAGATACGTATTTGAATTTCTATCAGCCACACCAAGAAATATCAATAGATGAAATAATGAAAGGATTCAAAGGCCGCTTGAGTTTCAAGCAACATATCCCCAATCAGCCTAGTAAATGGGGATAATAATCTGGGCTTTGTGTGATTCAGTGAATGGATACAATCTACGATGGAATGTTCACACCAGTAAAAGTGAGAACAATGAACGCAAGATGACCTTGGATTCTAGTTTGGTGAAATCTCTTGTGAATGGAATGGATTCCAATGGTCATAAGGTATATATGGACAACTTTTTCTCCTCCCCTGAGCTATTTCTTAGCTTGAAACAAAAGGTGAACGATGCTTGTGGCAACGTAAAATGAAACCGAAAAAGTTAGCCCCAAAAAGTTGGTAAAGCGGACATGAAGCTGAAACAGGGGGATCAACCTCTGTTTTGGCCTTACTTTTACCACATGGCAGGACACAGCCCGTGTCAGTTGTCTCTCATCTATACATGGAAATGTCAACAAGGAAATTCGGTCAAAGAAAGAACCTACGGGAAAGTGGGCTGTGAAGAAGCCAGCCCTAGTGCAGGACGACGGCAAATGTATGGGCGGCGTCGACAGATTTGACCAGTTATCAGCTTGTTACTGGGGTGGGAGATGGCAACCTTCACATGGTCTGCCCTGTTTCGAAGAATGCAATCAATCTGGTGTGCACAATCAAATAAGATCAAATGTCCTACAACTTTAGGCTGTGCACGCCACACGCAAGAAGAAGAAGCTTGCTACTGTTATCCACACAAATGCCAGAAATGGTATCAAGTTATTTTCCACTTTGTGAAGGATACTGCACTTGTGAATGGGTTTTAACACTTATAAACTTTCACTTCCTGATGAGAACATTGATCAGATTGGTTTCCGCCAGAACGTCATTGACTCTCTCATTCCAGTGAACATTCGTATCAATGCAAAGACCAAAGCAGACACTGTTGATCAACGAAGGAAAAGGTTGCTAGTAGAACAGCATTTTTGTGCAGAATATGAGAATAAAAGGGTGCAGGCCTGAATGTATTGTGTGCTTGGATCGTGCCTCTGCTCAGCGCCACCAGACGAGAACCTACTGTGAGGACTGTGAATGTCCAACGTTTCCCTGAATATTTCAAACGGTACCATACAGTTTATGAATATAAAATTGAATATGAATAACTACAAACAAACTGTATGCTAGAAAGTTATGACTTTGTTACACCACGGTACACTGAGTGAATTTGAAACTGACGTTGTGGTTTGGCATTGCACGAGTCTTCATGATTTTGTGCATTTGATATTTCAATTTTAAATAATTATCTGGGACCCACGACATGTTCAAAGAACTGTATTCACAAATTATTCACTTTCTAAAACCTGTATTTTCATTGAATTTGCATGTATTTTTATCAAAAAGTATACACAAACATGCTAATTAGCTCATTTGCATAACAGCATATTTTTGGGTGAAATCTGATTTCACTATTTGAGAGTCCTGATCATATTCTACAGCCTTTTCAGTTACTCTAAATCTCCAGCTTTAGTCTTTATCAAAGATCTATAATCTTTGGTCTTTATGGGTAATATTTTGTCTCAAACATAGTACGTGTGAGCAGCACGGTGACCCCATTTTGAACCCAGTATGGAACCCAATTGGTGAAATTTTGGCTGTCACAGCGAAAAGGGTTAACGGCATCTTTCCTTTAGCAGGGCGACGAGAACTAAACACAGTATTCTAACTGCGGCCACACCAATGTCTTGTGCAACAATTACATAACCTCTCAACTTTGTATCACCATTACTGTTCCCGACTTCCCTAGTCCTCATGTCTTCCTCCGCAGCAAAAACAGAGAAACACTCTTTGAGGAACTCGCCCATCTCTTTCGGCATCACATATAGATGAGTACTTTAGTTTCTTTGAGGCCCTTTTCCCCTCACTAGTTACCTTATTTCCCTTAATATACATAAAATCTCTTTGGATTCTGCTTATCAGAGCTACCTAATGACAACTTTTTGCCTTCTGAATTCCTTCTTAATTATGTTCCTTATTTTGTATAAACCTCCTGGGATATATTTGATCCCCGCTGCCTATATCTCAATTTCTCTCGTCATACAGAGTTCCTTACGCCCACCTGCCTTGCCTTAACTCCACCAGGACATGCATATCTTGAACTCCAACCATCACACGTTTACATGCATCCCATTTACCAGATTCCCTTTGCCCGCAATCAACATATTACGACATCAACATTACAATTAAGTTTTTCAAGTTCCCGTCTAATACCTTCAAAACGACCCATGTCCCAATTTAGAACTTTCATTTGTGTGTCTTTATCGATCAGCGCTGTCCTTATCGATCGGCACTGTCCTTATCGATAAGTAATTTAAAATGAGCAGAACATGGTCACTGGTCCCAAAAGGCTCGCTCACTGACACTTCAGTCACGTAGTGCCCTGCCCAATTCACTAAGAGTATTAACAAGCCTGCTACACTTTGCCCAAGGAAACATTTCCGAACACACTTGACAAATTTCACCCCATTTAAGGCCTTGGTACTACGGCAGACCCAACTTATAATGGGGAAAGTTGAAATCCCTTATGCAACCCTATTAGTCTTACAGCTGTCTGCAATCTCCCAACAAATTTATTCCTCTAATTCCCAAAAGGAAAGTACTCAAAAAAGGAACTTAAAAAAAAAAATGAAAAAAAGGTTATCTGAAAATGCTGAACTCAATGTCTCTCAGTTAGAGTGGGGGGTGGGAGATTGCAACCTTCACGAGGTCTGCCGTGTTTCGACGAATGCAATCAACCTGGCGTGCACAATCAAGTAAGATCAAATAGAACAAGTTGTCCTACAACTTTAGGCTGTGTACGCCATACGTAAGAAGAAGAAGAAGTTAGAGTGGGATGGTGGTGCTGGCTTGAAGGGCTGAATGGCCTACTCCTGCACCTATTGTCTATTGTCTAAAAGTGCAGCAACTGGAAGCACAGGGACTCACAAAACTGTCACAATAATGGTCCTCAGTCTCAAACACTGTTCCGACAACGTTCAATGTCAGGGAACAGCACATCACCTTCCAACTTGGCCTGCAAATAGCTACAAGATAATCAGCAATGGCAAAATGAGGACTGTTTTCCTTTAGTAATTTCATATTATTATTCTGCTTTGCCTAATCACGTCCCCCAGACCTACCATATGTTATTCACTACGGGTCTCCCTGGTTAACAAAGACGTTAAATTCCTAACATCAGTCTGAAGAAGGGTTTCGGCCCAAAATGTCGCCTATTTCCTTTGCTCCATAGATGCTGCTGCACCCGCTGAGTTTCTCCAGCATTTTTGTGTACCTTAAATTCCTAACTAATTCTTTGTAACGCAAAAATTCATATTGCAGGTGCTACACCGCATCATTAACGTTCACAGGGGGATTCCCGTTGCCATGGATATTTATTACAAGCTACTCAATCTCCTCTCAGTAAGGATGTAGCAAAGCACAGCAAATCACACTTGTTTTGACAAGTGAAACATACCGACTGAATCTTTTAAGTCATTTATCCAAATGCCCACTGTTGCTACACAAATAAAACTGCTGGAATCTGAAACTAAACCAGAAATGCTGGAAGAACTTTGCCAATCAACCAGCACCTGTGGGAAGAGAACTGGTTTCTGGTTAGGACCCCGTCCTCAGAACTGGGGGAGGAGTGGAGGGTTTTAAGTCAGAGGGAGAAAGATTAAAGGAGACTAGACCAAGTGGGACCGGTGGGCCCCGTTCCCCCAACGCAATATTCCACCACTCACCCGTTCCCCCAACGCAGCCCGTTCCCCCAATGCAACCCGTTCCCCCAATGCAATATTCCACCACTAACCCATAGCCCCCCAACTGCGCAGGCGTGGCTCATTTCCCCTCAAGCCCCCATCACACCCTTCCCCTCCTCTTCACCCTCCCTCATCTTTCCCCTGTACTCCTCCCCTCCTCCCTCCCTCCCTCTCCTTTCCCTTACCCTCATTCACCCCCTCCCTCCCTCCATGTGTTGGGAAAGTCTTTTTTTTTTTTAACACATAGAAGCAGATACAATAACAGCGTTTAAGAGCCTTTCAGATGGACACATAGATATACTGGGAATGGAGGTATGTTGGTCACAAGCAGCCAGAGCAGAATAGTTTAACAGCATCATGTTCGACACTGACATTGTGGGCCGATGGTTCTATTTCTATGCTTTACTGTTCTATATTCTACAATCTATATGTTACAGTTTTCAAAGCAATGTTGGGGGAAGGAATGAAGTTCAAAGCAAAAGTTTATATAGGGATAGGTTAAGGCAGAACAAGTGATAAGGAGCATGAGAAACAGAGTAAGAAAGTGACGCTATGATAATGGAAAACAATGGAGAACAGTCCATTCCTGAAGGCTGCAAAATGATTACAGAAATATGTGGTTCTTCTGGTTTACATTGGGCTTCACAATGGCAGCGGAGGCCACAGTTAGATCAGTTTAAGTGGAAGTGGGTTGTGAGAAATAAAGCAGCATACAACAGGAAGGTCAGAACTGAAGACTGCAGACTGAGTGCAGGTGCCCCACAAACAAGTCATCTGACTGGTGTTTGGTTTTGTAAATGAGAACACATTGTGAACAGAGAAAGCAGTGTACTATTCTGGAATTGCAAATGAATTGTTGCTTCATCTGGAATGGGTCCCTGAATAGCAGGCAGGGAAGAGGTGGATGGACAGCTGTCTGATATAAATCACGTTCAGGTAGAGGAGATCAGCTTAACTTGGCATCATGTTGGCGTGGCCACGGTGGGGCCAATTGTGCTATTCAGGTGCTGTACTGATCTCCCAATGCACATAAGCACCTAAACCTTTGTTCATCTTTACCGAGACATTTCCAAACTAATCAACTCCTGTCCACCACTCAAAGCGCATCTTCCAACGCAGTAAATTATTCCAATAACTTCACTGCAACAAATCATCGCAATAACTCCATGTTTTAACATTGTCTGTACTCACAGACATCTGACTGACTGGAATGGCAATTAAAGGGCCTGTCCCACTGTACGGGGTAATTCAAGAATTCTCCCGAGTTTTCCCCTAATTCGAACTCGGAGAATGTCCGTAGCGGGTTTGTCGGAGTTCGTGGATGTCTCGTAGCGGCTCGTACGAGTAAAAAGTAACAATTATTTTCATCACGACTATTTCTTTACTCGTGGACATTTTTCACAGTGTTGAAAAAACATCACGAGTTTACCGGATTTCCCGAGTACCTACCGTTAGCATTACGAGCCGCTATGGGACACTCACGCTCCTACGGACCCGCTACGGACATTCTCCGAGTTCGAATCAAGGGAAAACTCGGGAGTACTCTTGATTTACCTCGTACAGTGGGACAGGCCCTCAACTGCACTTAAGCAAATAGTCTGTTGACATATTCAATTTCCCTTACTAAAACTCCCCAGGTGCTGGGTATACTAATGGCTTCAGTACTGCAAGGTGGTTCCCTATTCCTTCTTCTTTGCCTCAAATTATTCAGCTTCTTGCAGCAAGTTACAGGATCATCAAACAGTTAAAACTGAAGCAAATCTATATCTAGAAAATGACGAGAAACAAAAAAGTTGTAAATGCATCATAAATTTAGTGGCCAATTCCTTGTGTGAATTTCTTTCCAATACAAGATAATTATTCATGTTACAAAGAATTAAAATACTAATACCAGTGTAGAACACATTCAAATCTAACATATCCCTTCATACCTATACTATACAAATAATGGATTGTTTGAATTTCAGTTCTTTTTATTTAGCATTTTACCTTAAAACCACTGATCAGTTTGGAGTTTCTTGCATTCCCATTTTGTTCCCACACGACTGTTTTTGTTTGAATAAACGCAAGTAAAATACTTCAAAACTCTCTGCAACAAAGTTAATCTCTGCTGTATAAAGTTGATGAAGTTTAAATTATTCACTTACCTCCAGTTCCAAGGACCTTTAATAGTTCAAAGTTTTCAATCCCAACTTTTTCTGCATGGCCTGTTAAATTAGCTGTAAAAATAATACAACAGGTTAGCCACAAATCAATATATGAAAATGGACTTTCACACAATCATTTTTTAAATAACTGAGATCCTCTGACAGTCCACAGACTAGCTCAGATGGTGGTGGGTACATGGAACGAGCTGCCCAAGGAGGTAGTTGAGGAGGGTACAATAACAGCATTTAAAAAACACTTGGACGGGTACAGTATATAGCAGGACATGGTCCGAACAAATGGGGCCACCTAGAAACGTAAATGCTGGTTTATAAAACAAAAAGCAGTGAAGGAATAACTCTGCCGAAAGGTCCTGATCCAAAGACCTAAAACGTCACTATCCATATTCTCCAGAGAAGCTGCCAGACCCACTGAGTTACTCCAGCACTTTGTGTTTTGTTTTGGTGGCAAATGGGACCAACGTTGGCGAGCATCTTGGGCGGAATGGAGAAGTTGGGCCAAGGAGCCCATTTCCATGATGCATGGCTCTCTGACTCCAAACACAAACCTTCCATACCTATAGTCTGCTGCAGCAAAACACTACAAAAATCATCACCACTTGTTAAAAATAGGCCCCTCTCCCGAGTTGTGCCAAAATATGATTAAAATCCAACTGGATTTTATCCCATAAATATTCCAATAGTCTCACATCACTAAAATATTCTTGCAAGATTCAGAAGCACAAGGTGATTTATAACATATACAAAATTCTCAGAATTTTCAGTAACACGGATGAACATCTGGGAAGATCGGAGGGGAGGCTGGCTGGGCTATGGTGCCTTCCTCACCTTGGTGCCACTGTGTTGTGTTGTGTCGTGGACTTTCTGTGTTTGTGCTTTTTTTTTAAATTTCTATTTTATTTTTTTTTAATATGTTTTCATATTTATTATTTATTTATTTTTATGATACTGACTGTAAAGGGAAATTCATTTTGTTGTCTCTAATTGAGACAATGACAATAAATTTGAATGAATACAATACAATATAGTACATTCTTCACTTACATAATCACTGGTCACTGGAATATATTCAATTTCTAACATAGCTGGTGTCATCAACATACTAACAATCTTTGGCCTGCATTCTTTGAGGCCCAAACTTGTTATAATGAACCAGTCCCACTTAGGCAAATTTTTAGCTGACTGCCGGCGACTATGCGGTCACCACATGTTTGCGGGTGATTGCCGGGGAGTCGCCTTAATGGTTTTGAGGAGTTCCTGAATTCTGGGAACTAGTCACCGTCTCATTATGGTCGCCGCGAATTTTTCAACAATTTTTCACCAGAATGAGCTGCCATGGAGAGTAGCGAGAATTCACGTGCCTTAGGTGGGTCGCCAGGAGGTCCTAATGGGTTGCCAGGAGGTCGAAGGTTCTCGTGGGTTGTAGCCGTGCTGACCGTTGAGTTTCATTGGCTCATTGGGGGAAAAAACGTAAGCAGTAGTTTTCTGAACCAAGGATAACCGACCGGTAAGGTCTCCACTCCTTCTCCCTCTCCCCCCCCCCCCCCCCCCCCCATCTCCCCCCCCCCCTCCCCTTTTAAAGGACTTACGTGACTCTTCCCGTATACTGTGCTTTCACCATCTTAATGACAGCACCAACCTTCCTGTTCATCGCGGTGTGTGTCTGTTTCACATTGGCTTTGCACCGGGTAAATTTCACTCAGACAGCGCTCCCCCCGCTTGCCCTGTCCCCCGCCTGCATAACGGGCTGGAGAAGGAAGGTGTGTGTGTGTGTGTGTGTGTGTGTGTGTGTGTGTGTGTGTGTGTGTGTGTGTGTGTGTGTGTGTGTGTGTGTGTGTGTGTGTGTGTGTGTGTGTGTGTGTGTGTGTGTGTGTGTGTGTGTGTGTGTGTGTGTGGAGAAAATCATTCTCATAGATTCATAAATTACATTGGCTAGTTCTCAAACTTAACAATCCAATGGGTAGCCAAGCAGAAATAGCTTAAACTGAACACTTAGCATGTTTAGTGAACCTGACCGTTACTGTCAGATAAAAATAGGACTGATCTGCCTGTAAGAACCTTTATGGAAAAAGAGCTTCAAAGCACTCACTGTAAAGCAGGGGTTCCCAACCTTTTTCGTCCCGTTTACCCCTGGCAACTTTAATAGCACATAACAATGTTATTTCACTTATTTATGAACAACTAATGATGAACAGAGTATACCAGAGTCAATGAGAAAAAATATGTACAAATCCAGAATCAACAAATTTACCCCCTGGGTAGACGAGATTTACCCCCTGGGTGTAAATTTACCCCAGGTTGGGAACCCTTGCTGTAAAGGTTCATATAATAACCAGTTGAGGGGAGGCATTAGAGCTATTCATATTGAATGGGAGATCTTAAAAAAAAGAAAAGAAAAAAAAGGTGACTTTAATAAATTGCAGATTTACTTATAGGCAATTTAATTATTTTCAACTGATTCAACAAAATATTTTTTGGTAATCAGCTTAAGAACAAAAAATGTTTTCAACATTTCCATCAAAAGTTTGGATAACAAAATTTGTTGGAGTGGAGCTTAATAGTTAAATATACTTTACTGGGTGGGTAAGCTAATCACAAGATCTTAAACCATGATGAACAACAGAAAGTACAGTGCATCTTGACTGCCTGAAATGAACAAGTGGAGAGAAAGAAAGGAGTATCAATTATCCTGACCATCAATGACCAGAAACCTAAATTTAAAAAAACACATAAGCGGTTGCCACAAGACAGGCAGAAAGAAGGTATCCTGTTGCATTCCCAGAGGTACCATCCAGGAAAAAGTAGGCAATTTGAATGACACACCTTCCACTATAATAAACATTCATTCCCTCTATCACTGACACATTTTGACTGTAGTGAGTGCCATCTGCAAAATATATTGAATAAACTCATCAAGGACTCTTCAACATCACTTGTCAAACCTGCCACTGAGAACATAAGGTATCTAGGGGTATTCTCACCTGCAAGTACCTAAAGTTGAGGTGGTACAGTGTGTAGAGCTAGCAACTCAGTCCAACTCAGCAACCCAGTACTGCTGCCAGTGTAGAGTTTGTTTGATCTTTGTGATCAGAAGAGTTTGATTGCAAAAACAAAGTGGCATAAATCCACCTGAAGATATGCATCTTATCATACCTCTACATTTCCTGAATTTGCTGGTCAATTAATAGTGATAGTGTGGGAACAGGTCCTTTGGCCCAACATGCCTGCGCTTGGTCCATATCCCTCCAAATCTGTCCTATCCATGTACCTGTCTAACTGTTTCTTAAATGTTGGGATAGCCCCAGCCTCAACTACCTCCTCTGCAGCTTGTTCCATACACCTGAAAGAGTTAGTTATTAATCAATTGTTGTCATATTTTTCCTGTTTCATACAGCTTTCCTGTTGTAAAAAGCCAATTGTATTGCATGATGGGATTTGGCCAAAATCATCATGACAAGGTTTTTTTCTTACGTAAGTTGAATAGTTCACAGATCTCTTACAAGTTTTTTAAATGTAAGTTGAAGAGGTTAATCAGATAAGAAGGGGCCAGAGGATACCATTGGGATGATTGGCTTTTCGCAAAGAGTGAAAAACAACTCCATATTTGGAGGTGGCTGATGGTTTCTGGTACATTACCTCATGCAGTTGGTATTATGTCTGTAGGTATAGTAACCCCGGTTTTCTGGTATTTCTTTGTGAGTGCTGCTGGAGTATTCAGACGTAAAACTGTTGCCTCTGGGTCTCTAGGTCCACACCCATCAGACGTTAAATTAAAGCTTTGTATGGTCTTAAGAATTTGTACTTTCTTTTTAAGTGAACTTTTACACACCCACCACCCTTTGTATGAAAATGTTACCCCTCGGATTCCTATTAAATCTTTTCCCCTTCACCGTGAATCCATGTCCTCTGGTCCTCAATTCCCCTACTCCCCTGACACAGTCATTACTTTACTTAGATTTAGTCTCTTATCATTTAAAAGAACAGGAAGATGCATCCTAATACCACATTTAAACTACTTCAATAACAACATGTTGACTTAAGAATTTCCACCTCTACTGCATTGTTAGACATTCAATTGCATTAATACTATAACTATTTATATGGTTTTAAATCAAATTACTTTGTTCCCTCCTTTTGCTTGGGGTTTGTTGATTGACTCACTATGTATATTCATGTTTTAGATCCATAGATTTAAGTTTACCACTGAAGTACAAACATAATAAGCACCAGGATAGGTAGGTACAAATAATCAGGAGAGTACTTTGGCTAATCTGTGGACCTTGATATTCTGGTTCTCTCTGCTTATTTGGAGATCTAGTCTCCCAGACTGCTCGCAAAGGAACATGCAAGCTGTCAAAATTGGTTTAACATCTAGGAGAAGCAAATTGGAAATCTGAATGATTTATATTTGTGTACACCCATAGATCCAAGCTATTACAGGTGCACAACCTTTTATCTGAAAGTCTTGGGACCAGACACTTTTCGTAATTCAGAATTTTTCGGCTTTCGGAATGGAAGATTTTTAGCGTAGATTTTAACGGCTGGCTCAGTGGTAGAGTGCTCGGCTCATATCCGCAAGATCGCGAGTTTGCGCCTAGATCCCGGCATTTACTCGATCGCTAGTTTGAGTCTTCAATGTAGTTTTTTCTTGCAGAATAGGAGAGAATAGGGAGGGTTAGGCTGGGATAATTCACTGCGAGATGATCTTGGTGCAGGAGACAAGTGTAGGAGAGTTGTACTGACTGTGTGGGCAGAACTTTGGAAGTGATTGCCCACCATTCTCAAAAGCCGCTGTGTCTCCCTGTCCCTCCAACTCCAGAGGAATCCGCTCCCTGATGGGCCGCTACGGCGACAAGTGGCAGTTCGCCCACAGCCTGAGCTGCGCCACCCCAAGAACAAGACGTACCTTGCACACCATCAGCTTCTGCATGTTCCTCTGGAGTTGGAGCGGGGCTGGGCTGGAGTTGCTGATCTGGGATCTCCGTGCTTGCAGTGGGCCTGGGGATCGGTGTCCCGATGAGGGGGCGCAGCTCGGGCTGTGGGCGAACTGCCAAGTCGCCGTAGCGGCCCATCGGGGAGCGGCTTCTGGTGGTCCTGACATCTCTCAGCTCCTGCCCAGGGGGGTGGCCGGAGACATCAGGACCAACAGGAACCCGCTCCCTGATGCGCCGCTACAGCGACAAGTGGCAGTTCGCCCACAGCCCGAGCTGCGCCCCCTCATCCGCAACCCGGGTTCTTCTGGAGTTGGAGCGGGACTGGGCTAGAGTTGCTGCTGGCTGTGAGTCTCTGGGATCTCCGTGCTTGCAGTCGGTGTCCAGTTGGTCCTGACGTCTCTGGCCACCCCCCTGGACTGGAGCTGAGACTGGGAACTGTACCGCCCTTGCCCCCTCCCTCTGCAACTGCAAACAACCCCACAGTTCCCAGTCTCAGCTCCTGTACAGGGGGGTGGCCGGAGACGTCACAGCCCGAGCTGCGTCGCCTCATCCGCAATCCTAAGACCAAGACGTACCTTGCACACCTTCAGCTTCGTGTTCCTCTGGAGTTGGAACGGGGCTGGGCTGCTGCTGGCTGTGGGTCTCTGGGATCTCCGTGCTTGCAGTGGGCCTGGGGGTCGGTGTCCCGTTGGTCCTGACGTCTCCGGTGACTGGCACTGACCTGCTGTCATCGCTGACGTGAAGACAGTGCAAAGCCCCCACACCGGTGCAATGGGCGGGGAGCTGGAGAGGGGAGGGGAGGGAAGGGGTCACACACATGGCTGGGAAGCAGAGCGGTGTGGGTGGGGTGAAACTGAAGGGAGCGACAATCTGCTGCTGCCTGCCCGCTGACTTTAAAAAGTTCCCACGCAAGACTCACGATACACGTGTATTGTGAGTCTACCGTGGGAACTTTTTAACTCAGCGGGCAGGCAGCAGCAGATTGTCAATTATTAACCCTCCCGCGCAATATACCCTCACCTTCTCTTTTATGAATGGGGATTTAGTTCCCCTTTCTTCGAGGACCGACCGGAGGTTCCGCTGTCACCTCTGCGGGCCGCCCTCGATGAACGTCTTCAAGGACCGAAAAAATGTCCGCTATTCGGAGCTTTTCGTTATTTGGAACTTCGGATAAAAGGTTGTGCACCTGTAATATTATTTTCATAGTGGGAAGATTGGTTCATTAGCAAACCACTAAGCTAGTTTCACAGATTAGCTACCCACTAACTAAAGAAGTTCCTCCTCACCTTTTTAAAAGAGCGCCCTTTGATTCATGACCTCTGGTCCTGGACTCTCCCACCAGTGGAAACATCCTTTCCACATCCACTCTATGTATAGGAATGAACTGCAGATGTTGGTTTAAACTGAAGATAGACACAAAATGCTGGACAACTCAGGAGTAACTCAGCGGGACAGGCAGCATCGCTGGAGAGAAGGAATGGGTGACGTTTCAGGGTGGAGACCCTTTTTCAGACTCGACACGAAACGTCACCCATTCCTTCTCTCCAGAGATGCTATATGTCCCGCTGAGTTACTCCAGCTATTTGTGTCTATCCACTCTATGTTTTTCATTATTCTGCAAGTTTCAACGAGATACCCCCCTCAACCTTCAAAATCTAGCCAGTAGAGACCCAGTGCTGTCAAACGCTCATCATATGCAAACCCACTCATTCCTGGAATCATTCTTGTAAACCTCCTCGGGACCCGCTCCAGAGCCAGCACATCCCTCCTCAGATATGGGGCCCAAATTTGCTCACAGTACTCCAAATGTAGCCTGACCAGTGCCTCATAGAACCTCAGCATTAAATCTGTTTTTGTATTCCTGTCCTCTTGATATAAATGCTAGTATTGAATTTGCCTTCCTTACTACCAACTCAACATGCAAATTTACTTTTTGGGAGTCCTGCACCAGCACTCCCAAGTCCCTTTGCATCTCCGATTTCTGGATTCTCTCTCCATTTAGAAAATGTTAAACCTGTGCATGTCCCAATACATTTTCCAGCTAACTTAGTATTTTTTTCAATCTAGTCTTCATTTTACTATGGGATTTGTAGCAGCAAATATATACCGATAAAAGATCCCACAAGCATCAAAGTAATAACCAACCACATCAATTCTGCAAGCAAAGTACAATATGTGCCAGAAATCGAACAAGTACTATATGTGCCAGAAATAGGAACAAAGAAATCTGCACATCATCCTTCCTGCTTTCCGCCTATCCTTTGTCTGCCACTCTATATCTTCTCAATTCTGATGAAAGGCGATCTACCTGAAATATTCATTCTCGTTCTAGAGACGCTGATTGCTCTGTATGTCCAGTATTTTCTACTTTTGTAACCATATTTCTTTTTAGTATAGGATGTCATTGAAATATGACGAGAACCAGTGGCCCTGCTGTTCATCAAATATATTGTGGCCAAATAATATCCACCCAACAGGTTTATGAAGTTCAAAGATAAAGATCAAAAAGTGCACTCTTGTGCATTTAGGAACTAATTGCTTTGTTGTCAATTTAAGTGGGAGATGTTTAGCATAATGTTCAGCGTGATTCATTGTCATATTCAGCTAGATAAACACATGTACATACAGAAATATAAATATACTTTTCCATTCTCACTTATGAAATATAGATTCTGGCCTCCCTGTGTTGTGACACGAGTTTCTGCTAAGCAGAGGCAGAAGTAGGATGATACTGGGGCTAGGTGGATAAACTGCCAGAATTGCTGCTCAAGATAATGATTTAACAGCTTTACAATACCAGTTCATAAATATGGATCTGGGCTGTCAAGTCCAAGCCCAGTTGTTAAATAGAGCCACGTGCATGAGCACAATTACAGATCCTCCCCAAGTTACAGCATAGTTTCATTCCCGAGAACAGTTTGCAACCCGATCCTGCCAATCCACCCCACCCGCCTCCCAAAACCTCATCCATAAGGGCAGTGTACATAAATGGCTGAGAATCTGCAGGCTCAGTACTGGGAGAGGACTCTCAGAGAAATATCAGTTCAGGCCAGACCCTGGGAAAGGAGAGAGAAACCCCTTAAACGCTTGTCCCACTTTGGCGATTTTTTTGGCAACTGCAGGCGGCTAAGCTGTCGCCTCATGGTCGCGGGATGACGCCTGTATGGCCGTGAGTTATCTCCTCGAGTCGCCTTGTCACGGGTGGACGTAGGCTGACTTCGGTTGTTGTAGGTTGTCGCCTGTGTGGTCGTAGGTTATCATATGTGTCATCATAGGTGGACGGCCGAAGTCACAAATAATTGGATTGCCGGTTATCGTAGCTTGACATCGATTAAGTGGTAGGTTGTCGTAGACATTGTTGTAGTGGGGGAGGAGTCCCATTGTCAGTTTTTGGGCAACCTGCTACGACTGTGATTGTCGCCGGCAGTCGCCGAAAAAAATCGCCTAAGTGGGACAGGCCCTTTAAGTTTACTCAATAACCTGCTTCTCTCCATAACTACAAAAAGTAATCAACATCTGAAGTAATGCTGGATTGAACGGATGGACATAGTTGGGCATATTCAATCACAATCAATGCTAGAAAGTTGTGTAAAATCAATTCAAAGGGCACTTTCACGGATGATAGAATATTAAAATAACTGGTGGATGGATATTAGTTTTCAAATTTCATAAGCACAGCTGAAAGAATTGGAAAGCAAGATCTTTGTCACAGTACATTAAATCACTAAAAATATTCCCGCTTCCACAATGTTATAATTAATACCACACTACGTTAAAATTAATAGTTATAAAATTATTGAATGAGACGGCAGATGGAGACTATTTCGTCCTCACGCTTTGAAATAGCCAATTAATTCTGCCTCTCAGCTCTTTTCCATGTAACTTTTTTTCCCCCGTGAAACCTACTTTATTAATAAAATAGTTATATTCATGGCACCAAGCACATGCTTACATTCACTTGCAATATTTACAAATCATCAACATGACACTGGCACATCCCCAAACATTCCACAAGTTAAATGTCCACGAGGTTAACTTGTAATAAGCTATTTCCAAAAATGATTTACTCATAAAATATGCAGCAATGTTATCAAGACATGTCATTATCTTCATTCATTCTATCACTCAATTCAATACATCAATATCATTAATGTTTCATCTGCAAACATTACATCAGTGAAGCTTCTAAGTAGGCTGCGACACAGGACCCTAGACTCTGGTCTTATCCCACTGAGCCTTTGCAATGTCTACAGTGAAATTAAGTTTCATTGTGCCACTCAGCACCTTAGAATGTACTACATGCAACATTTTTTGCGGCTAGATCCTTGCACTAACAGACCAACAAATTTCCAGAAGACCATGGTGTTACTTTATCGAGCTGATGCTCTTCCAGCAATATGCCACGGTTTTTCTCAGCACATGCCCTGGGAGCTGCCGCTTGGGATAATATATATTGCATCCCTTCCTAGTCCTTTCTGGAAAAACACATAGTCCACAAGGAAGTGGAGGGCCATTACATCCAAGCTGCAGCCACTTCGAGTGCAGCGTGACTGGAGATCACGCTTTGCATGACTAGTTAAATGAAATCTTGGCGCTCGTTTGAGAAGCGCTTGTGTCTGTTTCCACCCCATTTCTCCGAGGATCTGTACATTACTTCCCTTTGAACAAAATCCATTTTTGGATCTCCAGATAAAAATGGAAGTTGGCGGCTGACTGCTACAACGCAGGATGGGGTATCAACCACATTGATGTCACGTACAGCAACACCAAGGACACCTTATGAGTTAGGACCTGGTTCTTTCTTCACTAAGAGTAGACAAAGCTCACACATTCACAACTTCAGTTTCAATGTGGCTCTTTGCTGCATGCCCTGAAACAGATTCCCAGCGCGGCCATGCAATCAGTCCTGGTGGTGAGAGGGAACAAAGGATCAGCTAGATAGGAGCCAGAGAATATCGCTTTGGTTTTACAATGAATAATTCTGGCCCTCAGACATTGATTAACCTGCACACGATTAAGTCTAAGCAGAAGATTCGACATGAGTGTCTGGGATGTTCACCACTCTTCTGCCCTTGTGCACCCTGATGGATTTGGAAAAAGTCTTAATACAAACAAGAGGAGAGAGGGAGGCCTGTTTTAACTACAGAACTGATCGGAAATGTGTTTGTTTCCTACCCATTAATTTGGGCTATACTACTAATGTTTATATGGAGTAGTTGTATCTGATCACGGATTCCCTCCCAAAGCCTATTTAGAACATATTCATCGTATACTTGTGTCATATTCTCTCAAGGCCTTCTTCTGGTCCCAGTTGATCAGATTATGCAGTAATAGGGCCATTGACTAATTTTACTTCGGAGTCACGTGAGTGACTACGTGAAGAACCCACCCAGCGCGCAGGCGCGGCATTACGTCAGCAGTGCAACAGCGGCAGCAGCTGGAGCCAGGCTCTCCAGCTGCAGCATAAAGACGAGACCTCAGGTAAGTGCCTTTTTTGTTACAGAGTCGCGCTAGAGAGAATAATGGCCTCTCGCAAGCGACCAGCCAGGAGGACTGCCTGCCCTACTCCACCCGAGGACGGGTCCATAGCGGGACGGCAGCCTCTCGCAGCGGAGGAGCTTTTTCAACGCTCCCGCTCACCCGACACCGAGCCGCCCCCAGTGCTGCAGATCTCAACGCCCCGCACAGGGAGGAAGGCGACACAGAAAACCGACCGGCCGGTGTCCTCCGATGAATCGGAGGAACGGGAACACTCTCCCCCACCGAAAAGGGGAGACGCTCGGATAAGCTGCATGAGGCAGCTCCTCGAGCGTATGATTAATGAGGAGATGCGGCATCTCCCAGGAGGACGGGCTTTGGCCTCCTCCTCTCCACACCCTTCTGTACCCTCTATGTTCGAGGGCAGTAAGGGAGGCCAGGACTGGGCTGGCCTATCCCAAGGGCAGGCGGAGGATATCGTCAGCATGCCGGGCGTGCCGGAAGAAGAGCTACTGGGTGTAGTGGGCCGATATGCGGCACCACCAACAACTGGGATGGTGTTGCCACCCAGAATGGCGGCAACTATAAACAGGCTGTCCAACAACCCGCTGCAGGACAAGGCTGTCCAGCAGGCCCTTGACAACTACATCGCGCCCGAAAATTGCGAGGCGCTGAGGGTCAAGACGGTAAATGGGCAGATCTGGAACCAGCTGGGGCAGCAAATCAGGGCTCAGGAGGTCAAAATGCAGCGAGTCCTGAAGCTCCACTCAGCAGCCGTCACCGCCTTTGCTCGGTCCGTTGGGGATGAAGACCTGACCATACCCCAGCAGGATGCCCTCGCACTGATGTGCAGCACCACGTATGAGCTAAACAATCTACGGTGGGACAACATCAGGCCTGCCCTCAACCCAACATATGCCGGCCTCTGTAAGGCTCCAGCGCCCGAACGACAGGCGCTGCTATTTGGTGCGGATCTGGCCAAAAGGCTCAAGGAGTTGGAAGAGGCGGCAAAACCAGTAGGCCTCATGAGGGCAGGGCCAGGACCGAGCAGGGCGAAGACACCCAGTTGGCCGCACGCCTCGGCAGCCACCAGCAGATACCGAGCTGGTGAAAGCCTGGTGACCGCCTCCCACTACCCCCAGTGCTCTTTTTTAGAGCGGGGCCCAGGGCGGAGCCGTGGGAAGATGCGCCGCCCCACCGCAGCACCAACACGGACAACCTTGGGCCAGACCCACCGGAAACGACCCCACAAGTGAACATGGAGGTAGGTGGGTCTGGTTCCTGTCAACATACACAGACAAAGGGTGTAGTATTAACAGGGGGACGTTTGAGGTTCTTCAAGCATGTTTGGTGCTCCCTTACTAACAATCAGTTTATACTCAACAGTATTAGTGGATACAAGATTGAGTTCAAACCAGGCGTAGAACCGCCAGTTCAGCACATGCCCCAAAGGGTGTTCCTTCCCTCGGCAGTTGAGAAGGTAGAAGGACAAGCTGAACTTGATCGGCTCGTGGCTAAAGGCATCATAGAAATGACCACACACGAGCCGCAAGAATTTGTATCAAATATTTTTCTCAAAACCAAAAAAGATGGTGGATGTCGCATTATTATTGATCTGACATCACTCAATCAGTCTGTTGAGTATCAACATTTCAAAATGGAGACATTTGTCACTGCCAGACAACTGATCTCCAAGGGATACTACATGGCAAGCATAGATATCAAAGATGCTTACTATTTGGTACCCATTCATAAAGATTACTTTAAATATCTGAAATTTATCTGGAGGGGCCAGCTATGGCAGTACCGAGCTTTGCCCAATGGTTTAACGACAGCTCCCAGACTATTTACGAAAATTCTTAAAGTGGCCATGAAGAAATTGAGAGAACTAAAACATTTAGTAGTGGCCTATCTGGACGATGTTCTCATATTAGGAAGAACACGGGAACAAGCTGTCGCAGGAGTGTTAGCCACTAAACAACTCCTTGAAACTTTGGGTTTTATCCTTCACCCAGATAAATCAATATTGGAGCCTACTACTAACATGGATTACTTAGGCTTCACTATTGACACGATTCACATGACTGTCACTCTGCCCAGAAACAAAAGTTTCACTCATTGAAGCTTGTAGCCATTTAATTGCTACACCGCAACCTAGAATACGGCATGTAGCCAGAGTTATTGGCTCTATAGTAGCAGCATTTCCGGCTGCCCAACATGGGCCCTTGCATTATCAAAATCTACAAAGAGCAAGGACTCATGCATTACGCCTTCATAGGGGGCATTATGATCGCAAAATGGATTTACCCGCTGAAGCCAAATCAGAACTTCAGTGGTGGGTTGACAATATTTGGCACAGTCACAGTCCTATCACCGTAACCAATCCTAACATAACCATTGCAACGGATGCCAGTGCTTTAGGCTGGGGAGCTACTAACTCCATAGACAGCACAGGTGGCAGATGGACTAACTCAGAGGCATCGCTACTACAATCACTGGGCATTAACTTTTTGGAAATGCTCGCCGCCTTTTATGGGCTAAAAGCATATGCATCTGGTATGCGGCACGTGCATGTTAGAATTATGATCGACAACACTACGGCAGTATCTTATATCCAGCACATGGGTGGCATTAAATCAGTATCATGCGACAAATTAACTGCTATAATCTGGCAATGGTGTGTCGAGAGACATATTTGGCTATCAGCTGCCTATTTACCAGGCACGCTAAATTTAGTGGCGGACACCAGGTCACGAAAATTCAACGACAACATCGAATGGATGTTGGACCCAAAATTATTTGCTAAAATTATCAAGCAATATGGTACGCCAGATATAGATTTGTTTGCGTCTAGGTTAAATCACCAACTACCCATGTATGTGGCTTGGGAACCAGACCCAGAGGCAGCAGCGGTAGATGCCTTCACGCTGGACTGGGGAAATTTCTTTTTCTATGCTTTCCCTCCCTTCTGCCTCATCAGTCGGGTACTCCAGAAAATTCAGGCAGACTCAGCCTCTGGCATTCTGGTCGTGCCCGACTGGCCTACCCAACCATGGTTCCCAATGTTCCACGACATGGTGGTAGAGACACCAATGGTCCTTCAACACCACCCCCAATTATTGACTCACCCGGTAACTGGCATTAGCCATCCGTGCCACCAAAAATTGAAACTCCTGGTTTCCAGATTTTGAACAGGCCTTACCGGGGATTGGGGTTATCAGACAGAACAATCACCACCATGTCGGCATCCCTGCGAGTTTCCACCAAGAAACAGTACCTGACCTTCATCAGGAAATGGGAACAGTACTGTCTGGACGCAGGGACATCCTACAAGACGACTTCGATCTCGGATGTGCTGGAGTTCCTGGCCCACCTGCACCATGATCTCAAGATGAGCTACAGTGCCATCAATACGGCTCGGAGCGCACTGTCCGCATACCTCATGCCGATAGAACAGCATAGTGTGGGATCCCACCCTCTAGTCATCAGACTCCTTAAGGGGATCTTTAATACCAAACCCCCTACACCTAGATACACTCACATGTGGGATGTGAGTGTAGTTCTCACACACCTTCGAGGTTGGCCTCCGGTGGGATCCCTGAGCCTGGAACAGGCCACTTACAAAACCCTCATGCTCATGGCGCTTGTCTCAGCTCAAAGGGTTCAGTCGCTCCATCAGCTAAATCTGAACTACATGGTGACCACCCCAGATACCATTACTTTCACCATGCCGGGGTTGGTAAAACAAAGTAGACCAGGTACATCAAACTCCCCGTTGATCTTCCGGGCTTACCCTCCAGAACCTAGGCTGTGTGTGGTGACCCACCTTCATCATTATCTAGACACAACCCAAACGCTAAGAGGGAGAGAGAAAGCCTTATGGGTTAGCCACAGAAAGCCTTTTGGACGGGTAACCAGCCAAACATTATCCAGATGGTTGAAACAGGTCCTCAGCATGGCAGGGATTAACACAAATGTTTTTAAATCCCATTCAACCAGGGCAGCGTCCACCTCAGCGGCGGATAGGATGCAGGTTCCCCTCGACCACATCCTCAGAGCAGCGGGATGGTCAAGGGAATCGACATTCCAACGATTTTACAACAAACCGCTGATGGAACAGGACGTCTTTGCGGATACCGTTTTAAAAACCGCAAAGTTATGATTTAAAGCCCATGGGAGCTATTTTGTTTTTTGTTATAGTTAATAAATATTTCTTTTATAACTAAACAAACTTGTTGGTCTCTAGCTACCACTTCCTCCCTCGATGATCTTTCGGCAGTGAGTGATATAACTGTTACACGGTTTGAAATCACAGACCTTTGAAGTCTTCACGTAGTCACTCACGTGACTCCGAAGTAAAATAGTAAGATTAAACGAGTACTTACCAGTACGAAGTTTGATCTGTATTTTATGAGGAGTTACGATGAGGGATTACGTGCCCTCCGCTCCCACCCTCATTATATAGATCAAATTCGGACTAATGTCTCGTTGGTCTTCACTATCTTTACTTCAACTAGTGTCTATCTGTGATTCCACACCGCTGCTTGGAAGTATGCCGCGCCTGCGCGCTGGGTGGGTTCTTCACGTAATCCCTCATCGTAACTCCTCATAAAATACAGATCAAACTTCGTACTGGTAAGTACTCGTTTAATCTTACTATTAAAGGAAACAGGCACCTTAGCCCACCCATTCCAACAAAGATGACTATCTACGTTTGCCCTAACCCTTTATAGTAATGCTCCTCTGATGTCCACAAAATTCCAGGGCCAGCAGAATGATTTTTTTTTAAATATAGAGCAGGAGACTGCAGGCTCAATGTGCTATGAATAGTGACTTGTATTGTGCATTTACTATATCTCCTCATGACAGTTTCAAAAGAAAAGTAATCAGTTCCCTTTTTAAATGTAGTTTCAACTTAAAATTATTCACTTTGGCTTGCAGTGTGGAAGTTTTCAAAGATAGACTGATGGTTTACTAAAATAATACCAGCACTGAGTGCCATATATCTGGAAAGGAGAATCAGGGTGGGTTCCTTTTCTCTTGAAAAGAAATATGTAGGGAGCTTCAGAATTTCTTACTCTCCAGAATAATGAATGTTATGAAATTGAATCAGTGTCGTCCTTCAAATTATCAATAGTTTTTCCGATTTAATGATAAAGGATTTCTAGGAATATGATTAGCATGTAAAATTTAGATGGCACAAGCATTGATTTTATTTCCCCTCTTCTATCAATTGATAAGACGGTCACAAAAAAAAAATCAAATGCAGATTCACAAGGAACTTCTTTATTCAAAGTATTATATAATGTGGGCGGTCACAGTGGCGAAGCGGTAGAGTTGCTGCCTTGCAATGAATGCAGTGCCGTGAGACCAGGGTTCGATCCTGACTACGGGGGCTGTCTGTACGGAGTTTGTACATTCTCTCTGTGACCTGCGTGGGTTTCCTCCCACACTCCAAAGACGTACAGGTTTGTAGGTTAATTGGCTTGGCAAAGGTAAAAATTGTCCCCAGTAGGTGTAGAATAATGTTAATGTGCGGGGATTGCTGGTTGGCGTGGACCCGGAGGATCGAATGGCCTGTTTCCGCGCTGTATCTCTAAAACAAAAAAAATCTTTTGAATTGAGGTGAACAGCATATACAGTGCCCTCCACAATGTTTGGGATAAAGATCCAACATTTATTTATTTATTTGCTTCTGCACTCCACAATTTGTGATTTGTAATGGAAAAAAATAATTTTTCCGCAGGCCCCCACCACGAGGCCCCACCGTCGCGATGCCTCACCACTACAGTCTCGATGTCCCTTTCACCGCCGCGATCTAGATGCCTCCTTGATGGCCGCGTAAAACCCAGCCGGGTCGTCGCAGGTAGAAGTCCGGGTCGGAAAAAGCGGAACGTCAATTTAAATGCGGCCCTCCCCCGACGTTACTCGAAGCTCGTGGAATATTCTGTGTGTGAAACGGGCGCCGACCCGAGCCATCGTGCCCGCCCACCTCAGTGTGACGCCATCAGTCGAAGCTTAAAAGGCAGTTTTGTCTTTTCTTTAAACTTTAATCACCAATAAGTCGTGAAATATAGCATCAAATCTTATGTGATGCTGATCACTGCTTAGAGGGGAAAAATGTGAGTCAGAATATGTAAAATATTTATCATTACCGCGTAGCGTTTTGGCGAAAATATAAAGACACACACGCAAGATGAGACTTTTAAAGTTATCGAGATTACAGTTTATAGTACACAGCTATAAAACTTAAAAGTTGTCATTTGTTAAAGTCAATGGTACACAATAAGGCTTTGATTAAATTGAACCTGGGAAATGAGGTCTATTGAGTAGGTATGTTACAATACTTATCTTCAGCGGCGCTGCAGTTCTGCCATTGGCCGTGTGCACAATTTTGGCGCTTTTGGGGGGGGGGGGGGGGGGGGTACGGGACAGGTAAATGAAAGCCGTTTATTTTATGTATAAAAGTGCTCCTTAAGATGCCTTTAATTCACATTTTACGTTGCGGAACGGTGATTTATTTCCCCATACGAACCGGCAGTATTTTTCCTGCCGATATGGGGTTTAAATTCACCGCAACGTTCCAAATGATCGCGTTCCAGAAAAACCCACTCGCAAGATGATTTAAATGGCCATTAATTTACAGGTATTAAATACTAAATTCCTTCCATTTGGCCTATAAATCCATGACAATGAGATTTAAAAATTATGTTATATTGTGAATTCTTGTGTGAATGTTATTTGGACACTTAGGCTATTTAAAAATGTTAATCTATTCTTAAGAAATTGATAGATGTTTAGATCTAGTAATTGGAATTTTGTAATTAGCTACAATTAGGTAACTAACTAATTATATGCTTTAATTTCAAGTCATCTAAGTAAGATTGTTTCATATTTGTTTCGGAATGCTTCAATCTATAATAACTGACCATTTCTTTCAGTTATCTTAATTTTTAAAAAGTTATGGGCTTTTGACTGTTCTCGCTCCTACACATCCTCTATTCTGGACTTTATAAACTCCACCATCAATAGTGTCACCTCCCTCAAACAGGTGACCATATTCCCGAATCAGAAGCCATGGATGAACAGCGAGGTCAGGTTACTGCTGAAAGCACGGGACACCGCTTTCAGGTCAGGCGATGCTCGAGCCTACAGCTCATCCAGGGCTAACCTGAAGAGGGGCATCAGGAAGGCCAAGCACTGCCATAAGCTCAGGATTGAGGAGCACTTCAATAACAACTCCGACCTCCGACGCATGTGGCAAGGCATCCAGGCCATCACAGACTATAGACCCTCCAACACCACCCCCACATCCAGCGACGCCTCCTTCCTTGAGGAGCTTAATCACTTCTATGGCCACTTCGACAGGGACAATCTAGAGACAGCCATCAAGGCTGTGCTCCCTGCCGATCACCAACCTCTCACACTCACTCCCTACGACGTATACGTGGCACTGAGTAGGACTAATGCACGTAAGGCTGCTGGCCCTGACGGCATCCCCGGGTGCGTGCTCAGGGCCTGTGCTGCGCAGCTGACAGACGTCTGGGCTGACATCTTCAACCTGTCACTTGCCCA
The DNA here is from genome assembly GCF_028641065.1 of Leucoraja erinaceus. NCBI lineage: Eukaryota > Metazoa > Chordata > Chondrichthyes > Rajiformes > Rajidae > Leucoraja > Leucoraja erinaceus. The sequence continues at coordinate 17,497,859 of NC_073385.1, forward strand.
AGCAGTTGTCCCCACTTGCCTTAAAACCACCTCCATCGTGCCAGTGCCAAAACACTCCACTGCGGCAAGCCTCAACGACTTCCGCCCAGTTGCACTTACCCCCATCATCACCAAGTGCATCGAGAGGCTGGTCCTGGCACACCTCAAAAGCTGCCTACCCCCACACTGGATCCCTATCAGTTTGCCTACCGCAAGAACAGGAGTACGGAGGATGCTATCTCAACGGCACTTCACTCCGCCCTCTCCCACCTCGACAACAGAGACACTTACGTAAGAATGCTGTTCATCAATTACAGCTCAGCATTCAACACCATTATACCATCTAAACTGATCACCAAACTCGGTAACCTGGGCATCGATCCCTCCCTCTGCAACTGGATACTGGACTTTCTAACCAACAGACCAGTCTGTGAGGTTAGACAAGCACACCTCTTCAACCCTCACCCTGAACACCAGCGTTCCACAGGGCTGTGTGCTGAGCCCCCTCCTCTACTCCCTCTTCACCTATGACTGCACACCTGTACATGGTACTAACACCATCCAGTATGCAGATGATACAACAGTGATTGGCCTCATCAGCAACAACAATGAGTCGGCCTACAGGGAGGAGGTCCAGCACTTAGCAGCATGGTGCGCTGTCAACAACCTGGCCCTTAACTCCAAGAAGACCAAGGAAGTCCAGGGGCGGCACGCACACCCCCATCCACATTAACGGGACGGAGGTGGAACGTGTTTCTAGCTTCAGGTTCCTGGGTGTTAACATCTCCGATGACCTCTCTTGGACCCACAATACCTCAACTCTGATCAAGAAGGCTCACCAGCATCTCTTCTTCCTGAGGAGACTGAAGAAGGTCCATCTGTCTCCTCAGATCCTGGTGAACTTCTACCGCTGCACCATCAAGAGCATCCTTGCCAACTGTATCACAGTATGGTATGGCAACTGCTCTGTCTCCAACCGGAAGGCCTTGCAGAGGGTGGTGAAAACGGTCTCCTCCCACAGGAAAAACACTATGTCTGTATATATGCTAATGTAAATATTTATTCAAATCATATGCTATGTCGCTCTTCCAGGGAGATGCTAAATGCATTTCGTTGTCTCTGTACTGTACACTGACAATGACAAGTAAAGTTGAATCTGAATCTGAATCACAGCTTTTGAATTAAGTCAATGGAAAAGCAATAGGGAACAAGATGCTAATTTCCGAGTATGAGAATGGCCATAACATTTTTAATACTGAAGATATGCAAGTGAATTAGGTGGCAAATTAAACTTCTTTTTATGCTTTATCTGATGGGATAAATTACAGACTTGATTTTTTAAATCTCAAAATTTTGTAACATTGCTATATTGAGGCGTTTGTTACATCAGCAGCACTAGTAGTTTTACAGTACACATCCCCACCGCTGCAACAGCAGGAGATTAAATAAAAAAGATGAGGCAGTGAAACCAGCCAATTTATTGATGTGAAGCTTGAAACAAAACTCTGTTGTGAGAAACTCATTTCATTGATCATCTACTTTCAACAAGTCAATTGTGCATACGGGTATTATGAATTGCCATTGCTTTCATCTACAAAGGTAGCACATTGGCACAGGTGGTAGAGCTACCGCTGCCAAACAGCTTGAGCAACCTGGTTTCAATCCTCGCCTCTGATGCTTGCATGTTCTCTCTGCGATGGAAAGAGTCGCCTCGGAATGCACCAATTGCCTCCCACATCTCAAAAATGTGTGGGTAAGTAGGTTAATTGGCCATTTTAAATTAGTCCAAGGGTGTAGATTAATGATAGGATTGAGAATGAAACGGAGAGAGGCAAGTTCATGCAGATGTGGGAGAATAAAATGTTTTTTTCTTTTACTCTTTGGTGCCTTGGACAACAGAACTAAAGGTGTGTAGGCAAGTATAACAGGCAAATGGTAGTGAAACATGTAGACTGCTCAACAACCAATGTTAAAATTACATAAGGGAATAAACTTAAGTACAATTACAATATCAGTTTTAATACCAGGTGCAATTAATGCAAATCCAGTGAAATGTGGAATGGAATATAGCTCAAATACACTTCACAATTAAAAAAAGCAGTAAGATTAGACGTGATAGAAATGTCCAAATAGAGAGGCTAAAATGCCCACAAACTGTAATTCCATGTTTTTTATTCATTTTACAGGATCTGGATGTTGTTGGCAGGGTCAGCATTTATGTCATCCCTAACAACAAGATGTTGGTGGCAAATTACCCTCTTGAACTGTTGCTATCCTGCTGATTTGGTTACTCCCATATGCCGTTTGATATGGAGTTTCAGGATTTATGTTCAGATAGATTTTATTAATTTAATCATCTTCTGCCCTGGTATATTAACATTTTGCACGTTCTCCCCGTGACCTGCGTGGGTTTACTCCAAGATCTTAGCTTTCCTCCCACACTCCAAAGACCTACAGGTTTGTAGGTTAATTGGTTTGGTATAAAATGGAAATTGTCCCTAGTAAGATAGTGTTAATGTGCTGGGATCGCTGGTCGGTGCAGACTCGGTGGGCCAAAGGGTCTGTTTCCGCTTTGTATCTCTAAACTGAACTAAAAAATAAGAGTATGCCACCATCCCTCTTGCATCTGCTCTACCTTTCAATATGATGACTGAGGATCCAAAGATTTTTTTCAACTCCCTCTCCATAATTAGAAATGCAGAAACAATGAACTGCAGATGCTGGTTTACAAAAGAAAAGACATAAAGGGCTGGAGTAACTCAGCGTTGGTCATGCAAGGTGGTTTTTTGGGTCAGAACCATTCATCATACTGATAGGGTGGAAGAGAGGAGGGGTATGACAAAGTGGGCAGGAAACAGATTTTTGATAGGCAGATGATTGTCCAAACGCCGGAGATGAAAAGACAGGTGTTAGACAAAATGATTGAAGAATTGCGAATTGTGAAGCTAGGAAGAATGTAAATTAAAAGGGGGGGGGAGGGAGAAATAGGTGCAAGTTCGGGTAGGGTAATTTGGGAGTTACCCCAAATTGGAGAATTCAATGTTCATACCATTGGATTATAAACTACCCAAGTAGAAAACAAGGTGCTATTCCTCCAGTTTGTACTTGGCCTCAATCTGGCAATGGAGGGGGCTCAGAACAGGTCAATATGGGAACAGGAACAGCAGTTAAAATGGTTTGTTGGCCTTGGGGTACAGAGCACGAGTTTGACAAAACACTCGTCAAGTCCATCTCCATAATTGCTTAACACCCAAAAATATCAATAACTTCCTTGCATATATGCACAGTGGACCGAGACAGAAAATTAAAGATTACAATAATTCAGAAATAATAAACTCTCAGCATCTATGGTGTCAAGAATTTTATACACTTCAATGAGCTCACACCTTTTACACAATACAATTTATTTGTCACTTGAACCTCATAGAGGCTCAAATGAAATGTTGTTTCTGCAGTCATACACACATGAAAAAAAAGACCCAAGGCACAACACAATTTACAGACACCCATCACAGCGCATCTCCTCCTCACTGTGATGGAAGGCAAAAAAACTTATCTCTCCCCCTGCACTCCCCATTCCCCTCCCGATGTCAGAGTCAAAGCCCCCGGCGGGCGATGGCAATTGTCCCGCGGCCATTAAAGCCACGCTGGGCGATGCAAGGCCACGCTCCGGGTCTTGTTGTTGGAGCCCCCGGCGGGCTCTAGCAAAGTCCCGCAGCCGTTGAAGCCGTGCCGGGCAGTGATGTAAGGCCCCGCTCCAGGTACTCCTCGACCCCGCGACTCGAGCAAGAGAAGTCGCCGTTGCAGAAGCCCCGAAAAACAGTCTCCCAGTAGGGACCCGCGGCTCCCGATAATACTGTCTGCCAGACCTGCGGTAAGCCTCCGGGGGTCGGGTCGCAGCCGAGCGCCACCACCGCTCCGGACTCGGCCAGCTCCGTGATGGTGAGTAGCTCCGCAGCTGCATGACTGGAACCCCAGGACGTTCCTGCTGGAGGCCGCTCCACGTTGCAGCCCCAACGACAACCGAGACCCAACAGGGAAAAGGTCGGGTTCTCCGTGCAGGGGAAAGATTTTAAAAGTTTCCCCCCCCCCCCCCCCCACACACACACATACCCCATCAAAAAAAAAATAAAAACTACATTAAAACGGGACAAAAAAAAAAAGAGTCACTCACAGAGAGCGGTGAATCTGTGGAATTCTCTGCCAGAGGGTGGTGGAGGCAGGTTCTCTGGATGCTTTCAAGAGAGAGCTAGATAGGGCTCTTAAAAATAGTGGAGTCAGGGGATATGGGGACAAGGCAGGAACAGGGTACTGATTGGGGATGATCAGCCATGATCACATTGAATGGCGGTGATGGCTCGAAGGGCCGAATGGCCTACTCCTGCACCTATTGTCTGTTACTTTTTCAAATTCCAGAGAACTCTACTCATTCCTTCCTCACTAAGCTGTCCTCACAACCTTGGAACACAATTACAGATTTATAGAAACTGACAGCACAGAAGGATGTTTCTATATCCATTGTGTCACAAATGGGCATTGTGTCAATTACAATTGCCTGCTCCGAGTCAATATGCTTGCAACTTATGGCTCCTCTAATATACATCCCTGCAATGTCCCTTATTTAGGTATGTTACAAAACTTACCTTCAGCGGCGCTGCAGTTCTGTCACTGCCCGTGTGCGTGACTTTGGCGCCTTTGAGAGGGGGGCGGGTTTAAAATGCCATTTTTCTCTAGCCTGTTGAAGTCGATCATTGTCAGGCTGCTGAAGAATAATTGATCCGACTTGCGTTTTATCAAGTTTGTTAAAAACATCGCTGGATAATTTAATAGCAGGAGTAAAATAAAGTCGATGTCTTCTAAAGCCGTCAACGGGACGGATCTCACGTACGGGACAAAGCAAGATAAGCCGTTTATTTTTACATATAAACGTGCTTCTTAGGATGCCTTTAATCCGCATTTTACGTTGCAAAACGGTGATTTAGGCCCCATACGAACCGGCAGTGTTTTTCCTGCTGATATGGGGTTTAAATTCACCAAATGCAACGTTCCAAACGATCGCGTTCCTCAAAATCCCACTAGCAAGATGATTTAAATGGCCATTAATTTACGGGAATTAAACACTAAATTCCTTCCATTTGGCCGATAAATTCATGACAATGAGATTTAAAAATCATGTTATTTTGTGAATTCTTGTGTGAATGTTATTTGGACACTTAGGCTATTTAAAAATGTCAACCTTTTCTTAAGAAATGGATAGATGTTTAGAACTAGTAATTGAGTTTTGTAATTAGCTACAATTTGGTAACTAACTAATTATATGCTTTAATTTCAGGTCATCCAAGTAAGATTGTTTCATATTTGTTTCAGAATGCTTCAATCCATAATAACTGAAAAATGTATTCACTTCTCTTAATTTTTTAAGAAAGTTATGTCCTCCAGAATTTTGTGTCCATCTCCTATGAAATAAATTCCTCCTTATTTCCTTCCTAAAGGAACGTTCTTTAATTCTGAAGCTAGTCCAAGACTCTCCCACTAGTGGAAACATCCTCTCCACATCCATTCTATCTAAGCCTTTCACTATTCTGTACGTTTCCACGAGGTCCCCCTCATTTTTCTAAACTACAGGGAGTACAGGCCCAGTGCCGTCAAACGCTCATCAAATGTTAACCCACGCATTCCTGGGATCATTCTTGTAATCATCCTCTAGCCCCTCTCTTGGGCCAGCACATCTCATAAATCTCCACAGAGTACAGAAATAGGCCCTTTAGCTCACAAGCACTGACCATTAAACATACATTTACACTAATGTTACATGAATGTCATTTTTTGTATTCTCCTCACATTTTCTTCAGCTCCCTCCAGTTTACCGACGCATGTGTTGCAGCAGTGTTAATAGCTGTCAATTTTCAGTGTCAATTTTTTTTGTTCCCGCCCCCCCCCCCCCCCACCCCCCCACCCCCCCCCCCCCCCCCCCCCCCCCACCCTGCATCAGTCTGAAGAAGGGTTTCAGCCCGAAACGTTGCTTATTTCCTTCGTTCCATAGATGCTGCCGCACACGCTGAGTTTGTCCAGCACTTTTGTCTACCTTTAATAGCTGTACAACTTTGCCATCTTCAGATTGTGACGAAGGCTAACGACCTGAAACATCGGCTGTCCATTCCTTCCGCAGATGCTACCTGATCCACTGAATTAATGCAGCACTGTGTTTTACTTTAAATGGAAATGGTTTATTGGTACCATTGGCACCACTGGGGGACAGTAGGGCAAATATAGCAGAAGCTGTGGTGAATGTATAACCCTGCCTGCCCAAGTTGTTAATGCTGGCACCAATGCAGGATTCGTAGCACAGGAAAGGGTTCCATGCTACCAATAAACACCCACTCCCACAAGCACAAAATGCAAGTTTTTATTTATACCGACAAAAATCACTGGTTGGCAGTTTTAAATTGGGCGTTCACAAAAATGACTAACATTTTATTCAATTAAAGAATTCAGAATCCCAGGATGTGGGGTTCAATAAATACTATTTTTTTTAAAAATAAGATCAACCCCACCATAAGTATGTGATGTTTTGAAAAATAATCAACTCCAAGTCAAGGTCCCAGACAAAGAAAAGAAAGCAACTCGAGAACCTTGAAACAAGCCTTTTAATTAGATCTAGAACATTACTAGAACAGGCAAATAGTAGGGGAAACGTCACATTATTCAGTAGTGTCGTCAGTGACATACATACAACCTATTTAAGAAGGAACTGCAGATGCTGGAAAATCGAAGATAGACAAAAGTGCTGGAGAAACTCAGCGAGTGCAGCAGCATCTATGGAGCGAAGGAAATAGGCAACGTTTCGGGCCGAAATGTTGCCTATTTCCTTTGCTCCATAGATGCTGCTGCACCCGCTGAGTTTCTCCAGCACTTTTGTCTACCTACATGCAACCTACATTAGAGAGTAATAGAGAGTAGGTCCTTAACTGTTGGTCTGCATATTTTAATTATTCTAAGAGCTCTTTTACCTTATAGTTAATTTAATTAATTCAATATTTTCTGGAAGGAGTTTTGAAAACCAGAAACTAAAGACACATTTGAAATAATGCTCCCCACCGACACTGCCTGATCTGCTGAATGCTTTCAACACTTTCTGTTCTTATTTCACATTTCTAGCATCTGCAATCATTGATTTTAAATTACCAAATAAATATTTGATATTACCAAACCTTTTGAACATTAATGCAATAGACGATTACTTTCACTTTTAGTAAATACTTAAGTATTACTTTTGTTCCCATTCAAATATTTAAACATGGAATATTTGCAATTTGTAACTCCCATCTGGTTTCCCCTTTGAAAAGGGGTTTTAATAGTGTGTAAGAAAGGTCTGAAGAAGGGCCTCGACCCGAAACGTCGCCATTCATTCGCTCCAGAAATGTTGCCTCACCCGCTGAGTTACTCTAACATTTTGTGTCTACCCAGGGTTACAATAGAATATTCAGTCAATATATCATTAGAATTTCCCTTACATGATATACTCAGTTTATTGAGATTTTCAAAATATCAATGTTTTGTTATGAAATGTGTTTAAAACATCGTAAAGAAATGTTAAACTGGATGGCTTGTTTTGCCTCAAATATAGAAAATTAAACAAAACAATGCAATTTATTTTGTGCAATTATTTCACTTTTTCCAACTCTAACTAGCATATTTAGTTTGTCATTGTGTCAGTTATTCATCAACTGCTTCCTGGTAATAAATATCCTTTACCTGGGGAAATTTTACTATTTCCAGATAGATTGAGGGATAAAGCCATGTTTTCATGTTTACAGTGTTAACGTTTGCTTATGGCAGCAATGTTTTACATTGAGCTCTGGGGAAGAGTACTTGTTGACAGCCTGGCTCCCGAAGAGTCACATCAATTATTGAAAGTGCAGCCAACCTCAGCAGCAAAACCAACAACGCTCCTTTTATTCAATGGAGAAAACACAGAAACGCAGACATATATTAGATCCAAAAATATCGCAGTGCTACCATGTTTAAAATAAAATTGAACTGAATCACAGCGAAGAATTTTGGAAGTGATGGTGGGGAAACAGGAGCCAACATCTGCCAGCAAGAACAATATTATTGTTATGGGTCAAAGAAGCACGTAGATATGCTTGTATACAAGCGTGACAGCTTCTTCACTTGACCGAGTAGGCAGCCAACGTCGAATTTACCCAAATGGTGAATAGTTTGGTTCAACTTGTAGCTGGGATGAGGGAGAAAAAAAAAACTGTGATTTACTGCAGATACAAGATACTGCAGGTGCTGGTTTACATAAAAGACACACATTGCTGGAGTAACTTAGCAGGTCAGAAGCAATTAGGGTTGGGGTTCATGCGAGATCGAGCAAAGCTATCAGTAATGTAATTCTTTATATAGAATTCGAGAATTTTATATAGAATTTAATTTCAATTCCCAGAAACCGATGAGTGTTAAGCAAATTACATGCATAAAATCGCCCATTTCAACTTGCACACCTATAGGCAATATTTCCAATCTATTACATAGCATGAATTTATAGTTCTCTTTGCTAGAAATTTGCTTCATCTGCACCATTTTCAGGGTCCTTCGGAGGAAAGAAAGAGATAAGTAAATCTTATCCAAATGATCAGTATATGGGACTAGGGGAGAATATGTGTTCGGCACGGACTAGAAGGGTCGAGATGGCCTGTTTCCGTGTTGTAATTGTTATATGGTTATATGTTATATGGTTATTACACCATTAAAATATCATCCTTAAACGTTATGTTCAAATGTTATGATCCATTTAAAGCACTATTTGATAACTGGCTATAAGAATCAATCAGATTAATAAGACCATGTGTCCACCTTGCAATCGAGTGGTAAATGGCCAGAAGGCATCTACTTGCAACTGAAAGCTCATTGAAGGAGGACAATTTCCAAACAAGTTGAAATGTGGTAAGACCATAAACAAATCATAACAGCAGGACAAGCAAGAGAACAGAATAGCTAACCTCCGACTTAGAATGGGCTACTCAAATTAAAAACTGCGAAAGAAGCACAGTAAGATTTAGGTTAGAGGTTGGTGGGTGTCAAAAGTATAACTCACTTTCTACACATGACTGTAGGAAGAAAAGGTTTTCAAAGATATAACTAACATTTTTCATATTTTGAAAAATTATCAATTTCAATCACTGTGTACGCACAATATCATATGTCAACATACAGTAGACAGAAAATCAGAAAATGTTGCAATTTCTCAGCAAGGCAGGCAACACCCACAAAGAGAATTCACATTTTATTCTAATGACCTTTCAGAAAAACTTAGAAAATATGTTTTCAGATGCAGAGAAAGTGCGGTGGAGGAAGTAGAGGAGAGAACCTAAATGGAAAGCTGGTGAGAGGGTGGAAGACAGGGATATTACATAACAGAGATAATATATGGTGAAAGAGGGTACTAATGGAATAAAGTCACACAAGTTCATTTTCTACAATTCTCCAGCCTGACTCCTAGATTTTCTAGCATTTTCTTTCTTTTAATTTCTTCCAGCAGAATATTTTCCCTTTGCTCCATAAAAGATTAATTGTATTCATGAAAGAATAAATTTGATTAAAACTTCAAAGCAAATGAGTGCTAGAGCACTCATGTAAAAAAGGCCACAAATTGTAATCTGTATATAATCAAAGGTTCAATTTGATAGGTGCTAAACGACAAATTGTATGCACCAGACATCATGCATGGATCACTTAAAGAGGCCAAAAGTCAACCATGCTTGCCAATGACAAACATGACAAGCATTAATGTACTTTGCTGATCCTTACCCAACACTAATTATCAGGGTTCTACACCAGGATGCACAAGGTCTCATAAGAAACTTAAAGTGTGGGTACAAGATAGTTGAAAATGGACAGTTAGCTGCCCCCTGCCCAGCTATTCCGTTTGATGGAAACTGGTTCCTCTGGAGCAAAGGTAAAATATTTTGCTGCTAGAAATCAAATTAACAAGCTGTCAAACTTGTTAAAAATATTGAATGGGATTCAATGTCTTTGAGTTTTAAAATCAGAATTAAAACCTATTAAGATTACTAACATAAAAACCTGCATTAACTAAATATAAACACGTGAATTAACTATTAAGTAATATAATGTGACTAATGAAACCAGAATTAATCTTTTATTTTCAAATTTACAAAATCACTAGACAAGAATGCCCAGCAACTTGAAGACTTTCATATTTGTATGCGACTTCCAAACTTGTTGCCAATTATTTGAAAACAAGTTGCCAGTTTTACCATTTATATTGTTATTAATTTGAGTTGGGGACTGGGGAAGAATTAAAATGCATGTTGCATAACTCAGGAAGCCATTTCAGTGCAGATTTGGGACTGTTACATCATTAAAAATACAGTATTTCAGAGGAGGTAGACAAAAATGTGGGAGAAACTCAGCGGGTGAGGCAGCATCTATGGATAGAAGGAATACCCTGAGTTTCTCCAGCATTTTTGTCTTCCTTTGATTTTCCAGCATCTGCCGTTCTTTCTCTTAAACATAGTCTTTCAGAGGAGCATCACTCTGCCTCCACAAATGCTGCCTGACCTGCCGTGTTCTACCAGCAGTTTGTTTTTTGCCTAAGATTACAACATCAGCAGTCTCTTGTCCCTAAACTTCAGGAAGACAGACTACTAACACAATAGATGACATTTAATGCACAGAAGTATGAAGGGAAACGTCTTTAATAAAGAATGAGTGACAATACAAACTAGATTACTCAATTTTTTTAAAGTGATGGAATAGACACCTGGAGGTCTTATGAGGTAATATCATTTAAATAAAGATACAAGATATTGAATTGTCATTTTTTTCATGCAGAGTCCAGACGTACGGTCACACTTGAAGAATAAAGGGTTGTCAATTGAGGACTGATGAGAAATGTCCTCTTTTAGGTTGCGAAGTTTTAGAATTCTGTTTTGCGAGTGGACTTCATATTAGGGCAGTGTTGTGCTTAAACAACTGCAGAAACAAACAAGCTTTAGGTCTGCAATTTGAAAACATCCTTTTCCTTAACTGACCACAGTGCTGACCAGTGCTGGTATATGGAAGGCAGTGGTGAATTTCACCACTGATGTCTGATTACTTGACTGTATTTATGTATGGGAAGGCACTTGACTATATTTATGTATGTTCTGATAGGAAGGCACGCACAATAGAACAAATCCTTTCACTGTACCTCAATTTGCACGCCAGGAATGAGTAGGTTAACCGATGATGAGCATTTGTGGGCACTGGGCCTGTACTCGCTGTAGTTTAGAAAATTGAGGGGGGATTTCATTGAAACGTATAGAGTAGTGGAAGACTTGGATAGAGTGGATGTTTCTACTGGTGGGAGAGTCTAGGACTAGAGGTCATAGCCTCAGAATTAAAGGACGTTCTTTTACGAAGGAGATGAGGAGACATTTCTTTAGTCAGAGGGTGGTGAATCTGTGAAATTCTTTGCCCCAGAAAGCTGTGGAGGCCAAGTCAGTGGATAATTTTAAGGCAAAGATAGATAGATTCTTGATCAGTACAGGTGTCAGAGGTTATGGGGAGGAGGGAGGAGAATGGGATTAGGAGGGAGAGATAGATCAGCCATGATTGAAGGGCAGAGTAGACTTGATGGGCCGAATGGCCTAATTCTACTCCTCTTCCTTATGATGTTACGATAATAAACCTAACCTTAATCAGGAGGTAACTTCCAAGTTATGCAAGTTGTCCACATTTTTCAGGATCTCATCATGAACTTTTATTATCAGAGGACACCAAGGTGCAATATGGGCAGTTTGGCAGAGGTTAATTAACAGGCAGTATTACAATGCAGTCTTCATTGAAAAAAATGACAGAAAAGTACCAATTTCAAAAAGAAAATTCGTTTTTCAAAAACTTATGTAAAGGCCGTCATTATAGACACATATGCATTCAGTGCTTGGATATAGTTTCTTAATATTTGAAACTCAGTGAGAGGCTGAAAAAATAGCAAGACAGGACACAGTGTGTAGGAGTTATGTGGAGGTGGTCATCTGGGGCGAGAACATATGGAGTAGTGGAGGGTGGTGGTGAAGAAATGAAAAATAAGTTGCTTCAGGGATTAGTAACTCTAGTGATAAAACTGACAGTTACAAAATCATTAACATTTGTGTGGAACATTGACTCATAGATTAGACAAGAATATTTGAACATCCCAAAATATGCTATGGTTTACCTTCAGAGTCAAGCATAAATTCTCTGGGTTTTAAAATGTAGCATATTAAAAATTCAAGTTGGAAACAGCTTTTAATACTTTGTTTAGTTTAGAGATACAGCGCGGAAACAGACCCTTCAGCTCACCGAGTCCACACCGACCAACGATCCTTAACACTATGCTAAACACAACGGACAATTAAAATTTGTTTTAAACCAAGCCAATTAACCTCCAAACATGTACATCTTTGGAGTGTGGGAGGAATCCAAAGATCTTGGAGAAAACCCAAGCAGGTCATGGGGAGAACGTAAAAACTCCGTACAGATAGCACTAGTATTTATGTTTACTTTAGTTTAGTTTAGAGATACATCGCACCCACCAGTGATCCCCGCATGTTAACACTTTTCTGCACACACTAGGAACAATTTATAGGCGGCAAAACGTCGCCCATTCCTTCCCTCCAGAGATGCTGCCACACCAACTGAGTTACTCCAGCATTTTGTGTCTACCTTCAATTTAAACCAGCATCTGCAGTTCTTTCTTACATAGGAACAATTTATACTTATACCAAGCCAATTAACCTATAAACCTGTATGTCTTTGGAGTGTGGGAGGAAAACGAAGATCTCGGTGAAAGGTCACGCGATCACGGGAAGAACGTACAAACGCCGTACAGACAGCACCCGTAGTCGGGATCAAACTTGGGTTTCCAGCGCAAATGTGAGGCAGCAACTCTACCTCTGTGCCACCGTGCTGCCCGATCATTTAAAACAAAGGAGGATGCAAACATTGCTGCAAAAGCTTTATTTATTGTCCAAACTTAATTTTCTTTTAGATGGCAGCAGTCATTGTGAACCTCTGCAGCCTTTCTGATGAGGGTTTTCCCACAGTGCTATCAGCTGGGATCTGGACACAGCTTCCAACTGCCTCTGACAACCACAGTATGTGTGTGATTGGTCCAGTTAGTTTCTGGCTAATAATATTCAATGATTGTGATATAAAGAAATGCAAAATGGTGTGTCATTGAATAGGAAGGGGAAGTGGTCTTGTTTAATTTGGCAATTTCCTGGGGATTGTGCGAGACACAAACGTTACTTGCCATTAATGATGTCTAAATTTTGCTGTATATGCATGTGCCCTTTTGAGTAAATGCAAATATAAATGAACATTGCTCAATCAGCAAACATTCACACTTCTGCCATCATAGGGCACTGATGAAGCAGAGCCCTGTGACTCTGCTTGAGGGGATCTTCTGTGCCTGAGATTATTGACCACCAATGTTCACACCCATTTTCCTGTATGCAAACAACAATTCTAGGATTTGGACTGCTTACTCTCTAGTCCCAATTACTAATTTTATGAAGGGTTATTTTATACTTTAATTCTTCACTATCCCTAATGTAAAGGGCAATCTTTCTAATTTAATGTAGTATTTGTCAATATGAAGAAATGTATTCTCCCTTTGTTTAAATGAACCCAACAACAGAACTTCCACAGCCATTTGAGATGGAGATTTCCAAAGATTCAATACCCTCTGCATTAAAAAAAATTCTCCCATCTCTCTGCTAAACAGCCACACTTTATTCTACGACCATGGTTATGGACTCCTCAAAACAGGAAACACCAACAACTAAACAGCAGTCCTGAACAGCACCTCATATTCCGGAACATATTAGGAACAGCACCTCATATTCCACCTGGGGACCTTGCATCCGGATGGCATTAACATTGAATTCTCCCAATTTTGCTAGCCCTTACTGTCTCCTCCCCTTCTTTAACCTTTGAGCTGTCTCCTCCCACCCTCCTATCCGCCCGCCCTCGGGCTCCTCCCCCTCCTCCCCCCCCCCCCCCCCCCCCCCCCCCCCCCCCCCCCCCCCCCCCCCCCCCCCCCCCCCCCCCCACCCCCCATCAGTCTGAAGAAGGGTTTCGGCCCGAAACGTTGCCTATTTCCTTCGCTCCATAGATGCTGCTGCACCCGCTGAGTTTCTCCAGCAATTTTGTGTACCTTCGATTTTCCAGCATCTGCAGTTCCTTCTTGAACAGCAGTCCTGAACCAACAGCGACCTCATTGGAGACCCTTGGATTATCTTTGGTGGACAAAAAATGCTGGAGAAACTCATCGGGTGAGGCAGCATCTATGGAGAGAAGGAATAGGCGACGTTTCGGGTTGAGACTCTTCTTCCTGACCCTTCGTCGTCCACTCGGACTATCTTTGATTGGACTTACTGGCTTTAACTTGCACTAAACGTTATTCATATATTTATTCCGAACTGCCTCGATCCAAAACGTCACCCATTCCTCCTCTCCAGAGATGCTGCCTGACCAGCTGAGTTACTCCAGCATTCATATTATTACCTCTATCATGTATCTGCACACTGTCGATGGCTCGGTTGTAATCATGTTTTGTCTTTCCACTCATTGGTTAGCACGCAACAGAGGCTTTTCACTGTACCTTGGTACACGTGACACTAAACTAAACTCAAATCTTTTCATCCAGTCTGTCAAGCCCCGTAAGAATTTGTCAAAAATGATAAGATTGATGGGATACCAATACTCTCTGAAGAAGCGTCTTGACCCGAAAAGTCCTTCCCTTCATAGATGCTGCCTCACCCGCTGAGTTTCTCCAGCATTTTTTGTCTACCTTCGATTTTTACAGCATCTGCAGTTCTTTCTTAAACAACTCTCTATTCATCATTCTGGCAACACAAAACAGTCTGTAATTCGTTAGAAATATCAAAACATCATAGTTCATGTTCTGCATAATATTTTACAGTCAAAAATTAATAGTTTAAAAGATCAATGCAATCATTCAAAACCCCCCTTTATTCTTAGCCTTACTGTTCCGTCTACCAAGTTACCGCAAAGAGGTCAATTAATGCTTATACTTTAACAAAACGGTAATTTATTTCTGCATGTTATTTCTACATAATCAGATTTAGAAGATTACTTCCATCCTTCCAAAACAAATTTGACATTGGCTGGAGTTTGGGAACAGAATATCCCTAGTATTGTTTCATAGCAACAACTGTGACTGAGGCAGAATAACAAAAAATGTGATACAAACTGTTCAAATTATTTGAACAGTTTGTATCACAGGGCTTACCACTCCCCATCCTATTCACCCAACTCTTCGCAACTTCACAACGACGCACAGCATACACTCAAACATCAAGCATTAATGGAGAATGAGGGAAGGTGCTGAAGGTCATAAGTGATAGGAACAGAATAAAGCCATTTGGCCCATCAAGTCTACTCCGCCATTCAATCATGCCTGATCTATCTCTCCCTCCTAATACCTGAACGCATGAATATGCCTTTAAAAAGGAACTGCAGATGCTGAAAAATAGAAGGTACACAAAAAAGCTGGGGAAACTCAGCGGGTGCAGCAGCATCTATGGAGCGAAGGAAATAGGCAACGTTTCGGCCCGAAACCTTTCTTTAGATTCAGATTCAAGATTCAATTTTAATTGTCATTGTCAGTGTACAGTACAGAGACAACAAAATGCATTTAGCATCTCCCTTGAAGAGCGACATAGCAAACGATTTGAATAAAAAATAATAAGTGCAATTGGCAGTTTAGGGCAACACTGTGGTGCAGCAGCAGTAGAACGTCTGAAGAACCTGAGAACTTTAGACCTGAAGAAGGGTTTCGGCCCGAAACGTTGCCCATTTCCTTCGCTCCATAGATGCTGCTGCACCCGCTGTGTTTCTCCAGCTTTTTTGTGTACCAGCATGAATATGCCTGTTTCATGAGAACTGTTCAAAATATATTACTATGTGTCTTTTTACAGTACAGCACACAAAAATGTGACAAAGGGAGTCAAATTTCAAATTCCTTCAAAAAAGTTGACAAGCTGTTTATTGGGTTCATGACTAACATAGTATCAACAAATATGAGAAAAGATGGCATATTGATGTCAAGTGTCCGAAAATGGCATTGGTATACACAAATACATTTTGTGCAACGGATGTCGTGTGGTGTCCACCAGTGACCTGGTTGGCACAGTGAGTGCATGTATTTCTTATTCCTTTCTATGTTTATGAATACCACATGGAACAATAAAATTGCGAACACTGTTTCCACTTCATTCACCTGATCATTTAGTAGAATACTGCATCCATCTGAGTGGACACCGCAACTCGCGTTACACATTATACACACAAACGTACATTGTGGTGGACACTAAAAGGTTTGGTGTCTCAGATATCGAACGTTACATTATTAGCGAGAACCAAGCATTTTCACCAATGTGATCTCAACGGTACATTACCTTATGGATTTGAGTATCGATTTGCCAATGATTCATCAGATCGTTTGATTTGGGCTTATTTTTTTTTGTAAGTAAAATGTCTTCGTAACGGTCGTTGTGGAGCTTCCCAAAGTTGACACAATAGACAATGGGTGCAGAAGTAGGCCATTTTGGCCCTTTGAGCCAGCACCGCCATTCAATGAGATAATTGCTGATCATCCCTAATCAGTATCCCGTTCTTGCCTTCTCCCCATATCCCCTGACTCTGCTATTTTTAAGAGCCCTATCTAGCTCTCCCTTGAAAGCATCCAGAGAACCCGCCTCCACCGCCCTCTGAGGCAGAGAATTCCACAGACTCACCACTCTCTGTGAGAAAAAGTGTTTCATCGTCTCCGTTCTAAGGACACAAAGGAATGAAGTTAGCGACTTAGTCCGTACGAAAGGAAAACAAGAGACAGTGTGTTGCCAAATCAAAGATTGGCTCATTTTCTTAGTTTTGATGCCCGACTAATGTCCAAACATTTTTTTTTAATTGATTTTAAAAAGTCGGAAAATATATCGTAAACGGTCGTTGCGTTTTTGACACCACGATGTTTTTGATATATTAAATTGGAAAACAAGAAAAAATAATTAACTCACTCAAAAATCGCTACTACCATAGGTACCTCGTTGGGTTTTTGAAAAGCATTAGTGGTTTGGAGCCTCAGTGATTTAACGGAGGTACCGACCCCGATAACGGTTGTTGTGACAATGGACACCAAGCTCCGTTACAGGATCTTTACTGTACTGTATTATCTTTATGTTACTGTATTTTTCTCCTGGTATTGGTGAAGATATTTCCCTAAATCATTATCAAAACGTGTGTATGAGGGACCATATGAAGTTTATTGATGAATTACATATTCATGACTAAATGTGGCAGCGTTTTTAATGTCACATTTTTGGTGTCCAAATTGGTGGTAAAACGGTGAAGAATTGTCTATCATTAAAAGTTATTTAATTAATTAATTAAGGGACTTCATTAATTAATTAAGGGGCAGCGGTTTAGGGGTAACATGAGGAGGAACTTCTTTACTCAGAGAGTGGTAGCGGTGTGGAATGAGCTTCCAGTGGAAGTGGTGGAGGCAGGTTCGTTGGTATCATTTAAAAATAAATTGGATAGGCATATGGATGAGAAGGGAACGGAGGGTTATGGTATGAGTGCAGGCAGGTGGGACTAAGGGGAAAAAAAAGTTGTTCAGCACGGACTTGTAGGGCCGAGATGGCCTATTTCTGTGCTGTAATTGTTATATGGTTATATGGTTAAAAAGGTTTTTGACTTTCGGTCATCAAGTCTAATTTATATCTGCTTATAAGGTTTCACATGATGGGTAGATATTTGTTTGGAACAAAAATAAAAAACTGAATAATAATCTTGTTCCTCAAAATCTCTCCAGTATTGTAAAAAGACACATATGCCATGCACAAACATTCCATGCATAACCTCTAACTAAATTGAACTGTATATCATCAGCTTACCCTTTTAATTAACATGTTTACATGTCAAACGTACATTTTTTTAGACTGCACTATTATTGCAAAACAACCGCAAAATAATTCAATAACCAGTGGAGAAACACTGGGACCCTGAAAGGAAGGATATGATTGCACGGCGGAGAGTGCAGAAGATATTCCTCAGGATATTGCCTGGACTGGATGATAATGAGTGGAGTGATAGGTAGGGCTCATTTTTGCTGGAGCGACCTGATAAGCAGTTGTATAAAACGTTGGTTCATTTAGAACGTTCAGTTCTGGGCACCAAGTTATAGGAAAGATATTGTCAAGCTTGAAAGGGTTTAGAAAGGATTTATGAGGATGTTGCCACGAGCTATAGGTGTGAGCTATAGGCAGAGGTTTAGTAGACTGGGTCTCTATTCTTTTGAGCGTAGGAGGACGAGGGGTGATCTTATAGAGGTATATAAAATCATGAGAGGAATAGATCAGGTAGATGCACAGGGTCTCTGGCCCAGAGTAGGGGAATCGAGGTCCAGAGGACATAGGTTCAAGGTGAAGGGGAAAAGATTTAGTAGGAATCCGAGGGGTAACTTTTTTGACACAGTGGGTGTATGGAACAAGCTGCCAGAGGAGGTAGTTGTGACTGGGACTATCCCATTGTTTAAGAAGCAGTTGACCAGGTACATAGACGGGACAGGTTTGGAGGGATATGGACCAGGCGCAGGCAGGTGGGTCTAGTGTAGCTGGGACATGTTGGCCTGTGTGGGCAAGTTGGGCTGAAGGGCCTGTTTCCACACTGTATGACTATGACTCAATGATAGAGGCACATAATATTATGAGAGGCATAATACAATACAATACCTTTTATTTGTCATTTGAACCTCACATGAGGTTCAAACAAAATTTGGTTTCTGCAGCCATACAAGAAAAGAACCAAGACACACACCAACACAATTCACACAAGCATCCATCACCGTCTCCTCCTCACTGTGATGGAAGGCAAAGTCTTATATCTCCCCTGCTCTCCATTCCTCTCCCGAAGTCGAGGTCAAAGGCCCCGGCGGGCGCTAGCAAGTTTGCGGCCACTCAAAGCCACTCCGGGCGATGTAAGGCCCTGCCCCGGGTCTTGATGTTGGAGCCCCCGGCGGGCGCTAGCAAGTCCGCAGCAATTTAAAGCCGCGCGGGGCGATGTAAGGCCCCGCTCCAGGTCACTCTGAACCCCGCAATTCGAGCGGGAGAAGTCACCGTTGCTGGTGCCCCACAAAACGGTCCCCCAGCAGGGACCCGCAGGCTCCCGGTGTCACCATCCACCGGAGTCGGGTCGCAGCAGCGCGCCGCAGCTCTCCACGCTCCGAAGCTGGCCAGCTCCACGATGGTAAGTCCGCAGCTCCACGGCTCCGTGACTTGAGCCTCCAGGTCGTTCCGGTTGGAGGCCGCTCCACGGCGCTAGGCCCCAACGGCAACGGAGACCCGACAGGTAAAAAGTCGGGTCTCCATGCAGGGAAGAGATTTAAAAGTTTCCCCCACCCCCCACACATACACATTTAAAAACCCGCTACAAACTAAACCCTCAACGGGGCAAAAAAAAAAAAAATACACAGACAGACTGCAGAGGGTCGCGCCGCCTTAAATAGGGTAAATCAAAAAAAATTCACATGGTAAGTGTCAAAACACGCAGGCAGAGGTGTAAGTGGAGAGGAATTAGTTTTAAAGATGATTTGTGGGGAGAGTTTATTTTTCTCACAGTTTACAACTAAAGCATGTTGCAAAAGGAGGTGGTATAATCAGATTCAATAAGCAAAACAGACAAAAAAGGGACCCGATTCAGGCATATAGAATTATTATACACCAGACTAAGTGGGACCTTGTAACACCGGAGGCTTAGTTCCCAATGCAATATTCCACCACTCACCCATAGCCCCCAACTGCCCAGGCGCAGCTCATTTCCCCTCATCCCTAGCACTCTCTTCCCCCTCCTCTTCACCCTCACCCTTCTTTCCCCCCTCCTCCTCCCTTCCCCCAATCCTCTGACATCTCTCTCCCTCTCCTTTCCCTTATCCTCACTCCCTCCCTCCCTCCATAACTCCTCTCCCCCTACCCCTTTTCTATCCCTCTATCCCCCCACTACCCCTCTTCTATCCCCCACCTCCCCCTCACTATCCTTCCTCACCTCCCACACTGTCTTCATCTCCCTTTATCCCCCCCTCCTCTCCCTCTATTCCCCATCCTCCCCCACTCTCCCTCCTCACTTCCCTCTCCACCCACCCTCTACAATCCCTCCCTCACCTCTCCTTTTCCTTTTCCTCAATCACTCCCTCCCTCCCACCATAAATCCTCTCCCTTCCCTACTCCCCTCCTCTCCCTCTATCCCCTCTTCTCCCCCACACTCCCTCCTCCCCTCCCCAGGGTCTTGAGGTTGCCGCTCCTTTCCCTCCTTGCATGCCCCGAAGGAGCATCAGCCATTGGCGCCCTTAGTGCCAGGCCTCGTACCGTTTTTGTGCAAATAGAAAGCCCGCACAAACCGGAAGATAACAAGATCAGAGTTTTAGTTATGTATCAATAGATGGTCAAAAAGATCAGCATGTTCAGTGAGCTAGGACCGGTTTCTGTGCTATGCAACTCTATTATTCTATTGAAATACAAAACAGAAATATGTCTAGGGACAAAAGAGAATCAATAGTAGCCAGCAAGAATTTAAAACAGGATGATTGTGATCGGTCAATCTTCTACGGATGCACTGTGGAGAATATCCCGACAGGTTACACCATGGGCTGGTTTGACAATAGGAACACTAGAGGCTGTAGAAAGTGGGGAACTCAGCCCGGTCCATCATAAGCACAGACTGCCCCTTCATGAGAGGTAGCCACATGAAGCACAGCCTCAAGGTGCTGGCATCCATCATCAAAGATCCTCACAGTGTCTTCTTCTCACTACTTCCATTAGGCTGGAGGTAAAGAAGCCTGAAGTCCCACACCACCAGGTTCAGGAACAGCTTTCCTACATCCATAAGGTTCTTGAACCAACCCGCAGAACTCTAATCCTCCCTCTGCAACGGAAGACCACAGTTTACCTCTTGCAGTAATATCAGCTTGTTTTTCAGATTAGTTTTGCACTAATATCTTGTTTTTCCACATTCTTTCTGCTTTCATCATCTTGGATAATTGATGTTTTTGTGTTTGTCCGACTCTGTGCCTGTGATACTGCTGCAAGCAAGATTTTCATTGCGTCCATGCCTCACCGTACTTGTGCACGACAATAAACTCGACTCGACAACGTTCTGTGTGCCCCTCCTGTCCTTTCTAAATGTCTCCCCTCTCACAAACTACGCCCTCTCGTTTTAGACTCCCCTACCCGAGGAAAAAAACTTTGGCTATTCATCTTGTCTATGTGCCTCATAGATCCCCCTCATACTCTTGCACTCCAAGGGAAAAAAGGCATTCCCTATCCAGCCTCGCCTTATAACTCAAACCTTCCGACCTGGTAACATTCTCAGAAATCTTTCTTGCATCCTTTCCAATTTAATGCCATTCTTTCTAATGCAGGCCAACCAGAATGTTACACAGTACTCCTAATGTTAATGCCCTGGTTATTCTTACTAAATTGCAACACCTCGCATTTATCCGAGTTAAACTCCATCTGCAATTCCTTGGTCCATTGACCCTGTTGATCAAGATCCAGTTGTAGTCTTAGATAACCGTCTTCGCTGTCCTCATTTTAACATCATCCACAAGCAGAAAGAATCAGTGGATACAAAAAAGAAGTGCTGCAAGTCAAAATAAAATACTGTGACTTCTGGGACTCAATTCCAAAAGGATAAAAGTGAAAACAAAAGGAAAAGAAAACAAATCTTTATGGCATTTTTCATGACCTCCAGATATCTCAAACCAGTACAAAAAGATTTTCTATACTTTACATAGAGATCCACAGCTGATGGTGTTCTAGTGCAGATCCTAGCAAATGTGCTTCTGGGTTACAATTACACACTGCGCATCAGAAACTAGCTGCACCCAACACAAAAGTAGATCCAGCCTCCAAGTCATTTGGATTCCTCGGGGAAACTAGTCTGGAATGCAGAAAGGGATGGGGTGGGGAGAAATTAAAGAGTTTTCCTGGTACTGATGTAAGGGTCATTGGCACAATATTTTATGCATCATAATAATATTATCAACGGCTTTTGGAGACAGTCATCGAGTGATACAGTGTGGAAACAGGCCCTTCGGTCCAACTTGCCTACACCAGCCAACATGTCCCATGTCCCAGCTGTTTGGTCCCACCTGCCCGCATGTGGCCCATATCCCTATAAACCTGTCCTATCTATGTACCTGTCTAATTGTTTCTTAAATGTTGGGAGAGTTGAAAATGGGACAGTGAAGATGGGTATCCAAGACTACATCTGGATCTTGATCAACAGAGCTCTTCAACAGGGAAACCTCATGGCTGAACTTCAGTAAATTAGAAACCTGTTGTCCTAACATTTGACTTAAGGACCTGTCCCACTTGCCGATTTTTTCGGCAACTGCCGGCATCATTGACTGACGTATCAGGTCACCGAAATTTACGCGGCTTGATGACGTATGACGCGCGGTGTTTTTTCAAGTGTCACAACATTTTATTTGTCGCCGCTGGATTTTGAAATGTTCAAAATCTTTAGGCGACACTGATATGACGCCGGCAGTCGCCAAAACAAAATAAATCGCCAAATGGAACAGGCCCTTTAATAGCATTGAAGTTCTATTTCCTGCAACCCAAAGTCACTTTATAGTCCCTACTTTGATAATTACTGATAACAAACAAAATATTGATAGAAGCAATAGTCCTTAATATTTGCATACTCCAATGTTTTTACATAATTTTCTATATTATTAATTTGCATGCAAAGTTTGATAGCTTGCAAAAATGAACACTCAGCATACAAATTGATGCATTAAGCTTGATGGGTCATAAAGTATGACACAAAAAGCTGGAGTAACTCAGCGGGACAGGCAGCATCTCTGGAGAGAAGGAATGGGTGACGCTTCGGGTCGAGACCCTTCTTCAGACTGGTTAGGGATAAGGGAAACAAGAGATATAGACAGTGATGTGCAGAGATAAAGAAGAATGGATAAAAGATATACGCCTGTTGCATGTAGAGCACGTCTCAGAAGCACACAGAAGCGCCATGCAAGATTTGAGGTCTTGATCTTCAAAACTCTTTTCCCCAGATGGCTAAATTGGTATTGGTTTATTTTGTAATTCCGCTCCCCATTCCCCCACTGACCTGCCCGTCACTGACCTCCTCCACTGTCAGTGTGAGGCCAAATACAAACTAGAGGAACAGCAACTCATTCTGCGTCGGGTTGAGGAATACTAACGGCAAGAACACTGAATTGTCGAATTTCAGGTAACCCGCTCCCACTATCCACACGGACCGTCCCATTTATATCCTTCTTTCCCCACACACCCTGTTCCCTCTCACCCAGCTTCTTCCCCACCCACTGTCTGCCCAGCACCAACACACTCTACCCGTCGGGTTCCTTTCCATCTGCCCACTGCATCTCCTTTCTTTGGTTCCATTCTCCACCAACCTTTCCCATCAGATTCCATCATACCGAGCCCGATTACTTCTACCAATCACGTCCCAACCTCTGTGGATATCTCCACTTCTCTCTCTCTCCCATCTGACTGCACCCCTCCATGCATAAATCCAGCAAACAAATGCAGCTCTTGCCACACTTCTTTACTGTGGCCATCTCTCCTCCTCTCATTCAGTCTAGAGGAAGGGTCTCAAACAGAAACATCGACTGTCCACTTCCCGCCACAGAGGTTAGTTGACCCGCTGAGTTCCACGAGCAGTTTGTTTTTTTGCTATAAATATATTGGTGACTAAGTCAGCATATAGGGATCCTATTTCAGTACGTCTAGCAAGGTATGCTCAGTTCATTCTTGCTTAAGTAATGTGACTGACTCCAAATCGTCTACAAGCAGCTTCCACTGACTGCAAATACATAAATCAAGAGGAATAGGGCAATTAGCCCCATGTAACATAACGCCATGTCATCTCCATATGCTTCAAGAAATGCGAGTTGAAAAGACAAATGTTATGTTTATTTACTTTCTTTCACACATTCTGTAAGTGTGAATTTTATTCTGTATCTTAACTATTTGGGTGATCATGCAAATACCGTAAGAGTCCATTTCTATCACTCGAACAACCGTATTACGGGGGGGGTGGGTTCATAGGTATTCACCAACCATGCTCCTTGGGCAGACAATTCCAAATATTACCTTCTGAGTGAAGAGGTTTTATCTCATCTGGATGAGATCTCGGTTGGATCAGGGTCCAGTTGTTGGAGCAGCCGACTCTCACCAGAGTGAGTTTCAGGCAATGGAAACAGCATCACTCCACAGCCTTATCAAATCGGTTGAGAAATAGTTATGTGGCTTGGAGATGTTGTGTGGCTCAGCTACCCAATCTCAAACCTCTGAACAGGGTACTTGGATAGGAAGTTTTAGAAGGATATGGGCCAAACTCCGGCAGGAGGGACTCGTCCAGATGGGGCGTCTTGGTCAGCATGGGGAAGTGGGCCAAAAGGCCTGTTTCCATGCTGTATGGCTGAATTTTTGCATGCAAAGTGATTAATCGCTTCTCAAAAGCATGTTTTCTCTCCATCCCAGGAATCACCCTAGCTAGTCGTTATTGCACCCATCCTGGCAATCACAAGTGTATCCTTCCTTCATAGGGAGATCAGACCTATGCAAAATATTTTAGGTAGATTCACTAGGGTCATACATAACTGCAGAAAGTGTGTAGAACAATAAAGCAGCAAATAACAAATAGAAAATCAGATATAAGAAAGTAAGTAGGTTTATTGGCCAAGTATTCACATACAACAAATTTGCCTTGGTGCTCCTCCCACAAGTAACAACATGACATAGTGACAGTTACGAATGACTCAGAAAACACTAAACATTAATAATAATAAGACATTAATGACAAAACGCCATTATTCAATATTGATCACCATATTTACTCATCAATAAAAGCCCTAATTTCTACTTTGAAATAAGTATCAGTCACCATGTAAGCACTTTGTAAAGCAGTAATGCCTATTACGGGGCATCACCACCAATGCGATCTATTTCAAGCTCATCTGCATACAATTTGAAAACAAAACGAGCAGGATGTTTATTTAAATGCTGTGTAAATGTCCTATTGTCACCCCAATTTTAAAAACTACTGTGTCAATTAATTAGTTGTTTATTCTGCAGTCATAACAGGATACAAATATCCAGAAAACAACACTATTAAAATGCAGTCAATGGATTGCAGCCATTGTCCACTTGAATTCATGGACACAAGCCTAGATTTTTCAATTGTCCTTGATAATGTAATCCAGACTATGATTCTTCAGGTCTCTAACAAATCCCACATTATTTAAGACACAAGGAACTGTAGATGCTGGAACACAGCAGGTCAGGCAGTATTTGTGGAGGGAATGGATAGGCAGCATTTTGATATCAAAATCCTTCTTCAGACTCCACAAGAAACTGCAGATGCTGGAATCCAGAGCAAAACAAAAAGTACTGGAATAACTCAGCACGTCAGGCATTACAATAGACAATAGGTGCAGGAGTAGGCCATTCGGCCATTTGTTACCTCAGTGTAACTTTCCACCATATCCCTTAATATCAAAAAATCTATGGATCACTTTATTGAATATACTCGGCTACCAAAAACCCTTAGACAGCACTTTCTAACCCACGACCTCTCTCAGTCAGAAGGGCAACTACAGCAAAAGTATAGGTACACTATCTCCTGAAAGTTGCCCTCCAAGCCACACAATATCTTGATGTGTATGAATGCTGGTTTAAATTGAAAATAGACACAAATAGCTGTAGTACCTCAGCAGGTTAGACAGCATCTCTGGAGAAAAGGAATAGGTGACATTTTGGGTTGAGACCCTTCTTCAGACTGAGAGTCAGGGGAAAGGTGTCACAATATCTTGACTTGGAAATATATCACTATTCATCCTGGCTCAAGATCCTGGAAGACCTGGAACTCCCTCCCTAATAACATTGTGAGAGTACCCAAACATCAAGGACAGCAGCTATTTAAGACGTTTGCACCACCACCTTCTCAAGAGTGATATGAATTTGGTGGGTTTTGAGGGCAGGGTGGCAGTTAGCGGTGAGGCTTTACACCTCTATTCCCCACCAGGAGGGTGTTTCTTTCTCAAACAAAGACCCAACCAATTTCCCTCTAATAACACTCTCCTCCACATTGCGGAACTTGTCCTCAACCTTAACAACTCGTTTTGACTCCTCCCACTTACTCCAAATCAAAGATGTAGCCATGAGCACTTGAATGGGACTCAGCTATTCCTGCCTTTTCATCGGTTATGTCGAACAATCCTTACTCCAGGCACACACCGCCCTATCCCCCAATTCTTTCTCCGCTACACCGACGACTGCATCAGAGCCACCTCCTGCACCTGTGCAGAACCCGTGGAATTTATTAACTTCACCACTAACTTCCACCCTGCCTTCAAATTCACCTGGGCTATCTCAGACACCTCTCTCCCCTTTCTCAATTTCTCTGAGAATGTACAAAGAACAGCACCCGTAGTCAGGATCAAACCTGGATCTCTGGCACTGCAAGATAGCATCTCTACTGCTTATCAACTCTTCTGAAAAGAGCAGTTTCCAACTTGAAAAGTTGACCCTTCTTCTCTTCCCCCAATTGCAACATAATCTGTCGAGCATTAAAATCATTTTCTGCTTTTGTTTTAGTATCCAGCATCTGCAGGATATCTTTATTTTCAGAGCATAGGTTCAGTCCACTTATTCCTTCCACATATCGCAACCTAGAAAACAATCTTCAATTTTATTCCTTCTACCTCCAATATTTCCTTCCTTTGTAGGAAAACTAAACCTATACAAGGTCCTTTATAATTTGTGCAAGGTATTTCTACTCTTGGACTCAAACCCTCTTGCAGTCAAGCCGACATAGCTTTTGCCTTCTTAACTGGTCATTGTGTCTGCAATTTAACTTTAATTGCTGTACAAGACATTCAGATCCCTCAGAACATTTTACCATTCAAAAACAGTCAGAGTCAGACAGCAGACTCTTTGGCCCAAATTGTCCATACTGATCAGAATGCGCATCCAAGCTAGTCCCATTTGATTTGATGCATATTCCTTTAAACCTTTCATATCCATACACAGATCCAAATTTTGTTTTAAATGTTGTCAGTTAAAGTCAAAGTTAAATTTATTCGTCACATGCACCCAAAGATGCAGTGAAATGAATTTGCCAGCAGCAATACACTTAACCTCAACCACTTCTTCTGGTAGCTCATTCCATATTATGCATTACCCTATGTGTGAAAATGTTGTCCCTCAGGTTCCTATTAAATCTTGGTACAAAGTGCTGATGTAACACAACGGATCAGGCAACATCTCCGGAGAACATGGGACCCTTCTTCAGACCCATGTTCGTCATAGATGCTACCCGACCCGCTGAATTATTCCAGCATTTCCTCTTTTTGTACACCAGCATCTGCAGTTCCTCGTTTCTCCCTATTAAGTCTTTTCATTCTCACCTTGAACCTATGTTCCTGGATCTGAAGAAGCTCATAGGTCTTGGTCGAGTTGAGCATGATCATCCCAGCACCACTCAACCAGATTATCAGTGAGTACTCTGACTCATCATTACCCGTGATTTATCCAATAATAGTGGCATTGTCAGTGAATTTAAAGATGGAGTTGGAGCAGTGTCTAGTTACAGTCGTGGGGGTTAAGAGAATAGAGCAGGGGACTGAACATGCCATCCTGAGGTGAATGATGATTTGTGAGGAGGCGTTGTCATCAATGTAACTGAGATCTGGCAATGAAGAAGTCGAGGATCCAGTTGTAAAGGGATGAAGCGAGACCCAGTTCTGAAATTGACAATGAATTTGGATGGGATGATGGTGTTAAATGCCGAGCTGTAGTTGATGAACAGCCTGACATACTATTCATATTGTCCAAAGAGTCCAGAGCAGAATGGCTAACCAGCGAGATCTGTTGAGTCAGTGGGCAAATTGAAGTGGACCCAGGTCATACTGAGGGAAGAGTAGATTAGCGTTGTAACTAACATCTTGAAGCGAACTTCATCACAATGAACAAAAGGTCGCCTTGCTCTAATATTATGGATGTCCTTTTTAAGGAGGTAAAGACCTCAGTCGGACTGGAGTAGCGAGGTTGGAGATGTCTGCAAAACCTCCAGCTTGTTGGTCTGGGCAGGTTTTGATAATGTGGCCAGTTACACCAACACTTTTTGATGGTTCACCGTCATGAAAGATCTTTTGATGTCGGGGCCTCAGAGGCTAAAATCAAAGGAACTTCAGAAGGATGCTGTGAATGTATCGTTGTTTTCCCGTCGAAATAGAGTATAGAAATCATTGAGCTCATCCAGGTGTAATGCATTGTTGTGTTTTAAGCTAATTAATTTCACCTTCCAGGAAGAGATGGCATGCAACCCATCCCACAATAGTTGAGCAGCTGTTCAACTCATCAGATTAGTTCGTAAATGTCTCTTTGCGATTACAATGGCCCTCTGGTTGGCTGGACTTCCTATAAGATTCTTGATTGCCTTACTCGAACAGATTTTACTTCGGAGTCACGTGAGTGATTCCGTGAAGACCCCAGCTCCAGTGCGCATGCGGCATTACGCACAGCGTGCAGAACGCGGCCAGCGGGAGTCGGGCTAGCTCCCGCATCCAGGGACGAGAGGTAAGTACTTACCTTAATCGGGCCTTGTGATTTTTGCTCCAGGGGGAGCAAAGTGAGGCATGGTGAGCGGCCCCGTTTCGACTCCAGCGTGGGGCCGACAGTGACGAGGAAAAGGTGCCACCCGGACCGCTAACGCTGCGGACCGCTGCTAGGAGCTGCGCTATACCGGTCCGCTGAACAGCTGTTCCGTACAGCCGCGGACCGGCGGGAAATTTTAAAAAACCCGACCGGCAGCCCTGCAGACTCCTGACCAGGAGAATCACCGCCCGGGAACCGCCACAACGCCGCCTGGAAAACGGCAGGCAGCCTCTACATGCAGGTAAGGGGAAATCTTACCAATTTACAGGTTCTACAGGAGCCATCTTCCTCCAAGCTGGAACAGGTTGGAGACAGCAAAAATGAGTATGTCTGTCTCCCCAAGCCAGAGGAGGTCATGAAGTTCACCTCCAGGAGAAGGACTGCCTGCCCAACTCCACACGAGGGTCCTTATCTGGGAGGCAGCCACCGGTAGCGGTGGAGCTATTTCAATGCTCCCGCTCACTCGACACCGAGCCGCTCCCTGTGCCGCCGGTGTAAAGGGGCACTGGCTGAATGCCAAGGGAGCTGACTCTTACCCCAGTGCTATTGCACTAGCCATCTCCCTTGTCGAGGGATTGATGCAACAGCGGAGTGGAGTGCTTTGCCTCCTCCCATTTAGCGCATCCTTTATGCTCCTTTTTTAAGGGCTAAGGAGGCCAGGGCTGGGCTGGCTTAAGTGCTGGGCAGGCGGACGAGAACAGCAGTATGCCAGGGGAGCAGGATCAGGAAGAGCCACTGGGTGTCGTGGGCCACTACATGGCTCCTCCACGCGACCATCTTCCCAACAAAAGCCCTGCAGGAACAGGCCTTTCCAGAGGCAAATCCGCAGGCAGCTGGGTCTCGTAGACTCACAGACAAGCAGCGAATTCTACAGAAGGTCAAGATGTTACCA
This sequence comes from Leucoraja erinaceus, assembly GCF_028641065.1. Lineage (NCBI taxonomy): Eukaryota > Metazoa > Chordata > Chondrichthyes > Rajiformes > Rajidae > Leucoraja > Leucoraja erinaceus. The sequence continues at coordinate 17,527,511 of NC_073385.1, forward strand.
CCTTTGCTCGCCTTTGGTGCTGACGCCTAAGATGTTCCCATATTTGGGATACTCGACTGAACGATGGTGCATATAGACCTGCCCGCAACCCCGAATATATGGGGCTATGCAAACCGCTGCTGCGGGGAAGAGGGAGCAGGCTATGGGACGAGCAGGACATCACATCCAACACCCAGCTGGCAGCACCCCTCGGCATCCACCAGCAATATCAAACAAGGACTGGTGAAAGCCTGGTGACCGCTGCAGATCCCCATAGTTCTTTTTAGACGGGGCCCAGAGCGGAGCCGTGGGAAGATGCGCCGCCCCACCGACAGCACCAGCATACCAGCAAACTACGCCTTCATGAAAAACAACAAGCATGGAGGTAGGTAGTCTGGTTCCTCCCAGTTTACACTAAAACAAGGGTGTTCTACTAAACTGCATGGGGAGTGGGCTAAGCATGGGATGCTGTCACAAATAACCAAAATATACTCAACAGCATTAGAGGATAAAAACGAATTCAAATTGGGCATTTTACTGCCAGTTCAGCAATGCGCCCAAAGGGCTGTTTCTCCCTCTAAGAAAAGAGAAGTGAGAAGGCAAGCTGAACTAAACAGGCACATTACTAAACGGATTGGAATTTGTATCGAATATATTCACCAAAACTATAAAAGATGATGAATGTAGCATCATCATTGATCTAATATCACTAAATAAATCTGTTGAGTATATCCACTTTAAGATGGAGGTGGAGTTTTGTCACTGCCAGACATCTGATCTCCCTAGGATACCTATGGGGAGCATTGATATGGGAGATGCTAACTATCTTATACCATACACTAGGATCATTATAGATACCTAAATATATTTACCTGGATCATGGATATCCCGGTTAGGGCAACCATGGGAGCATATAGCATTTCATATGGTCTAAACCTCCGCCCTAAACTATTAAAAATGGCCATGAAAATATTAAGAAAACAAGCATAATCATGGCACACATTGGATGATATCCTCATATTAGGGGAAACAAAGGAATTAGCTGTGGAGCAGTTCTAGCTACGAAACAGCTCCCTAAAGCTGAGGTTCATCCCACGCCCAGATAAACCAGAATTGAAGCGTTACTACCAAGGATTATCTGGGCTTCAATAACAATTCCGTCCATATGACTGTTACTTTGCCAAGACACTTGGGTCACTATAATCAAATCATGAATGTACCCACTGAAGCTATATCACAATTAAGGTGGTGGGCAGACATATATTTGGCATAGTTTTCAGCCCTATTATCATCACCAATCCCAACTTGGTTATTTTAAAAACCAATGCCAGTACTTTAGGCTGGGGAGCAACTAAACTCCATATCCAGCACAGGTAACAGATGGACCAAGTCACAAACATCGTTACTACACATACCGGGCATCAACTTCTTGGGATTGGTGATCGCCTATTGGGCTAAAAAGCATATGCATTTCAAATGCAGCACGTACATATGTGGTTACGGATTGATAATACTATGGTGGTGGCTTATATCAACCATATGGGGAGCATAATAATCATTATTGTGCAACAAATTGGTCAAACAAATCTGTCAATGGTGTGTCAAAAGACATTTTAAATATCAGCTGCCTATGTCCTAGGAAGCTAGAACACAGTAGGAGACACCATGTCACGGGGTACAATTTATGATTACATTGAATAGATGTCATAACCCAAAATATCTGCTAAATTTATTAAGCAGTTTGAAAGCCAGATATCAATTTGGTTGCACAAGACGGAATCACCAGTAACCCATGTATGTGACTTAGGAACCAGATTAGAGGCAGCAGCGATAGATGCCTATACGCTGGAAGGGGGAATTTCTGCTTTGCCTTCCTCCCTTCTGCCTCATCCGTCGGGCACTTCGCAATACAGATGGGATCTGTCTCCGAGATATTGAACGTGCCCGACCGGCCTACAGCCATGGTTCCCAGTTCATCACGACACGGTGGGCGAGTCACCTATGGATTTCCCTAGTGGACCATGATTGCTGACTCAACCCAGTATCAGGCATAAGCCACCCATGCCAGGGAAACATCAAACTCCTGGGTGCAGGTTTTGAATAGACCTTACCAGGGACTGGGATTATCCAAAGGAACCATTACCACCATGTCGGCATCCCTGCGAACAGTCACTAAAAGCTAACATGGGTAAAATACTGCCACGACGCAGGGACAACGAACTATTCAACCACTGACGTATTGGAGTTCCTGGAACATCTACACCATGACTAAAAGGTGAGTTACAGTGCCGTACATACAGCATGGAGCGCCTTATCTGCTTATCTAAAACCGCATGTCAGCAGAGCATGGGATCCCATCCACTGAAGGTAAACTTATGAAGGGCAACTATAATATAAGCCCCAAACACCCAGGTATATACCCATGTATGGGATATTGGTGTGATATTGACATACCTCTGAGAATGGCACCAGCCAGATCCCTCAGCTTGCTTAATCTATGTTTTAAAAAAGGCTCATGCTTATGGCTCTCGTACACGCTCAAAGAGTCCGGTCACTCCATAAACTAGACTGGATACATGGTGATTACCCCAGACGCATCAAGTTCATATTTAGGTCTGGTAAAATCTAACTCGCAGGTATATGGATTCGGCACGAACTAGCAGGGTCGAGATCGCCTGTGTTTTCCGTGCTGTAGTCGTTATATGGCTATATGGACCAGGAACGCCCGATTCACTGGTGGGATTCCGGGCCTACCCACCAGAGTCCAGGTTGAGTGTGGTGACCCATCTACTACTATATATAGACACAACCCACTATCTTAGAGGGAGAGGAAAGCCTATGGGTCAACCACAGTAACCCAAAACGGGGTACGAGCCAAACCACTCCAAGGTGGCTCAAACAGGTACTGAAAGCTGCCGGAATAGATAATAATACATTTAATCCCATTCCACTAGGGCAGCATTGATATCAGCGGCTGAACGAATGGACATCCCGGTTGACCACATTTTCAATACAGCAGAATGGTCAAGGGAACCGCGTTCAGAACATTTTTTATTATAAACCGTTGATAAACCTGATTTAATTGCAGGAGAATATTACAAACTGCAATATTAATTTAAGCTCAGAGGAGCTCTGTTATGTTGTTATTGTTAACAAATACCTTTCTGTTTCTTTTGAAAGCAGATCCACTGGTTGATTACGATAACACTTCCTCCCTCATAAACTTCGGCAGTGAGTGAAATAAAAACTGTTACACGGTTTGAAATCACAGACCTTTGAAGTCTTCACGGAATCACTCACGTGACTCCGAAGTAAAATAGTAAGATTAAACGAGTACTTACCAGTACGAAGTTTGATCTGTATTTTATGAGGAGTTACGGTGAGGGATTAAGTGCCCGCCGCTCCCACCCTCATTATACAGATCAAGCTAATAAACTGATGTCTCGTGATCTTTACTATCTTACTTCAAATATTGTGTCTATTCTGTGATTTCACACCGCTGCTTCGAAGTATGCCGCATGCGCACTGGAGCTGGGGTCTTCACTTAATCCCTCACCGTAACTCCTCATAAAATACAGATCAAACTTCGTACTGGTAAGTACTCGTTTAATCTTACTATTAAATTCCATCCGTCAGTTCTCCGCCCATTTCGGAAGCCGATCTATATCCCGCTGTACACTTTGAGAGCCTTCCTCACAGTTCCTGACTCTAGCAATCTTGGTTTCATCTGAAAACTTATTATATTGAATGGTGGGGCAGACTGGAGATGCCTGATCTACTGCTGCCATTTTTCTATGTCCTGTGTTTTTTCACAATAAGCGCATTTACCACTCTTCAACAGCTCTCAATGCTCTGAAAGCCCACGGTCATATTGCTTCAATATTACTCCATGTCTGATCAGAATCTTCTTCTCAAAGTGGATGCATAAAACTTCTGACACTTGACAACACGTCAATCTCTTTCCTCACTAACACCTTTTCTTGATGTTCTCAGAATTTAAACTCATTTGAATTCAATTGCAAAACTGGAAATATTCTACCCCTTATAATTGTTTTGAAATTAACACTCATTGCAAATACTCTCTTCATCATCTCTTCTCGCTCCACATGACGCCAAACCATTAAACCTTTCAACTCTTTTACATCTATGAAAGCTATGCAAATACCTAGAGAAAAAATGTACAATATCCAAGGAGCTGAGCAAGTGGCCATGTGCCTCCACTAACCCAATTGTGAAGCAGGAGATTGCCAAAGCACAAGGCAACAGTAAAATTCCTTCTGATAACCAATGAGAATATTTCAAATTTAATTCAAAATAAAGGCTTCCATTTCTGTACAACTTGGACAGGAATATATATAGGAACATTATTGACTCTTGAGAGTCATCAACATGGATTAATGTATTTGCTCTGAAATTCAGAAAAAAACACTTACTTACAAGGATGATATATCCTTTTCATTCAATAACCATGCTCGCAGTCTTTGAGTACTAGTACGACTGTGTACTTAGAGATAAAATGCACATCTCCAAGTTAAATGACTCGGGCACACATGCAAAATCTGCACCAACACTGTTAGATTGAGGAAGAGTCTCGACCCGAAACATCACCCATTCCTTCTCTCCAGAGATGCTGCCTGTCCTGCTGAGTTACTCCAGCACTTTGTGTCTATTTTTGACAATAAAACACGTTTGACAATGATGATTACACACCAACAGCATACACATTGGCTCTAAAGCACTTTGGGAAACCCCGAGGTCTTGAAAATCTTTATCTCTCAACATGCGTTGAGGCACAGTCTCAAAGAACATTACATCTGCGGATCTCAAGACAGCTCATGAGATCTGACCAGGTGTGGCTGGTTTTATTGCAACAGAGACTCGCAACATTTCCAAGTGGGACGGCTGTTCCTTTGGTCCACAACACCCTGTTGCTGCAAGGCTCTGACATATTCGACACCGACAGAAAAAGGAGATGCTTGTTCAAACTATATTCCCCTTGCTGCTTCTCATTAAATACAGCATACACTGCAGATAAATATTTTATATCTAAATAAATTTTGCCTTCTGCAGAATGTTTGTTTCGATTCCGATGCGTATGGCAATCAAACACTCTCGACTTAAATCGTGTATCGTATTAGGATAATTGTGTCCGCATCTTTTCGACAGCACTGCATCTCTAGGAGGTGCTAACTGCTCCCACTACTGTACATTAATGCATGCTCATTTTAACTTTCGTTTCCTCCCACTGATTTCATATCTTTGCACAGGTTAAGATTTCTTGTATTAAAACGAGCATCAAATGCGGTAAAAAATGAAAAATGTACAAGGACTTTTGAGTGACAGATAAAAAGGTTCCCAATCGAGGTCTTGAATAATGAAGCCAAATATTAGACTCTACTTCTACCAAAAAAGAACTCGCTATAATGTTGCTCAGATAACACAGGTTCCAGCCTCGTTCTATCGCATTTTGACATGCAATGAATACAAATCTGTCTGGATACAGCTCTGAAATCTACAGCCCGCGATTAACACGTAGATGACCAATGTCAGAAATAATGCGTTTGCAGACAGAAAATTTTCCAACTGGAGTTAGGAACTGTTAAACAATCTGCAAATACCTTTGAAGTCCATCACTGTTAATCCCAGCAGCAGGTACTATTGTGGTTTTACATCCATTCTCCACCCCCGGAAAGATTGTAACAGACAGAGAGAAAAAAATACGCGCAGAGTAGTTCCTACGAGATTTATTGCAAACTGAACATCAAGCGTGCTACGGACCACCGATAGAGATACAACAAGCGTAAGATCGTGTTATTTGCAAGGACACCATGCTAAGCAAGTGTGGACGCATAAACATCCCACTGCAAGCTCATTAAAATGACCAAAAAATGCAGGCTCATCAAGTACAGTAATTTGCACGCTCACGATCACTTGCCCCAAAGCAACGAACAAACGTATTTGTGTGTGTATATATAGGGAACATAAATCACCAGCAACAACAAATGCAACATGCATGACTATGAATTGCTGCAAATGTCCAGCTGTCATGTTAGACACAAAATGCTGGAGTAACTCAGCGGGACGGGCAGCATCTCTGGAGAAAAGATATGGGTAACGTTTCGGGGGTGATCGAGACCCTTCTTCAGACCGATTCAGATTTCTCGACCCGAAACGCTACCCATTCCTTCTCTCCAGAGATGCTGCCTGTCCCGCTGTGTCCACCTTCGATTTAAACCCGCATCTGCAGTTCTTTCCTACACACAGCTGTCATGTTATTTAATCGCCTGCAATCTCTGCCCTGTGGCTGCAAAGTTTCCACACAAGCATTGGCGGGAGGGAATGCAAATGTAAATGCATTAGCCCCGCAAGGTTGCATTTGTGCCCGTGCATGGTGTCTCGCCGGCTGAAAGGTTTTTTTTTAAAAAGATTGCATATTTAGGAAGGCCGGGAGATGTTGGGTTGAAATCCCCGTGAAACGCCGATCCAGGCCGGGGCCGGACTCGCGCCCTTACCGTTCTTCAGCTCGTGCTCAACTGTAAACATGTCACCTTCGCCGGACCCTTCCTCCATGCTCCACAACTCCAAAGCTTTCTTGCTACGCGATTATTATAAACGAACACGTTTGTATCCAGAAGGGAGCGGAGATAAATTTATCACGGGTTGGGGAAGGAAACAAAAAAAATCAAAATAAAGCCGCCTCACGGCGAAGAAACGTCCCCTCCCATTCACGGCTGCCGCGAGTACTACGCTCCACGACAACCTAACTTGGTGGATGGGGGGGTGGTTGAGGCGGATCGTCCCGCCCACTTCCTCCTGCGATTGGACGGGCCTGCCGGCGTCCCCGCGATACTCGGCGGTCAATGGTTAGCAGAGCTATCAATCAAGGGCAAGGGCAAGGGCTGGGCGGGAACGGGAGCCACTTCCGGTCATCAGGTTCGGTTGAAGACAGGCACCAAGCGCTGGGGAGACGGGCAGCATCACTGGAGACAAGGAATAGGTGACGTTTCGGATCGAGACCCTGCTTCAGGCAGATTAAGCTGACCGGCTGCTACAGCGCACTCTTTCGGCCGCTGGTTTCAGCTCAGTTTATTCAATCAATTATTATTGTCACGTGTACTGAGGTACAGTGAAAAGCTTTCTTATAGGGAGGTTTCACGGCAGTCGGGTCACGACCCATGACCCGCGCTGTTGCTACGCTACTCCAAATGGATTACACGCGATGAACTGCAGGTAGGCACTTACCGTTGTTTCCAGCGTAACGGGCCCGTTAAAACCCGCCGAAATTTTCAATTTTTGTGCTGTAAATAATTATGGAAATCGGGATAAGCGTGAGAGACATTTAGCCTACTTCAGAATTCCAAACGTGAGGAGAAATGAGGAGAAATGACGGTAGATAGAAGCGAGAGCTGGAGGGACAACAACAGCCAGAGGACATGACTTCAGAATTAAGGGACAGAGGTTTAGGGGTAATATGAGGGGGAACTTCTTTACGCAGTGAGTGGTGGCGGTGTGGAATGAGCTCCCAGTGGAAGTGGTGGAGGCAGGTTCATTGGTATCATTTAAAAATAAATTGGATAGGCATATGGATGAGAAGGGAATGGAGGGTTATGGTACGAGTGCAGGCAGGTGGGACTAAGGGGAAAAAAATTTGTTCGGCATGGACTTGTAGGGCAGAGATGGCCTGTTTCCGTGCTGTAATTGTTATATGTTATATGGTTACTTAACGAACATTGGCCGTTTGCACACTGCATTTCATCAACTAAGGCATTATTTGTGTTTATTCTCGATTCCTTTGGCATCTAAAAAGTTTCAGAAGTGATAAAATCTGGCTGTAAATTTTTTTAATTACCCATAGTTCTCAAGTGGGTTTTTTACATACAAAATGAAAACGCATCTGAAGAAAAATTTACAGCCAGATTTATCAATTTTGAGACTTTTTAGATACCAAAGGAACCAAAGAAAACACAAACAATGCCTTACTGTTGATGAAATGCAGTGAGCAAACGTGATAATTCCCAATATTTTCAATTCCTATATCTACACAGCCAATGTTTACCAATGCTGCTGTTGTCCCTTCAGCTCTCGCTTCTATTTACCTACATTTCGCTTCACTTTTGGAATTCTAAAGTTGGGGACATGTCTCTCTCACTTACCCCGACTTCCACAATTTTTTTCAGGGCATAAATTCTACATTTTGGCGTTTTTTAATAGGTAGGAAAGTACGTGTTTCTTGTATTAATAACATATACCGGAAGTCCTCCAGATGAATTGAGCGGCTCCGTGCGTCAAGCCCTATGACCCAGTGACTTTACGTGCAACCCCCCTATTGCGTGCTATCCAGTCAGCGGAAAGGCTATACATGATTACAATCGAGCCGTCCGCAGTGTACAGATGCAGGATAACGGAATAACGCTTAGTTTTAGTTTTTCATTTTAGAGATACAGTGCGGAAACAGGCCCTTTGCAATCCTCCAACATTTTTCCCTCCTCCAACGGGATCCCACTACTGGCCACATCTTCCAATCCCCGACCCTTTCTGCTTTCCACAGAGTCCATTCCCTTCGAAACTCCCTGGTCAAATCGTCCCTTCCCACCCAAGCCACCCCCTCCCCGGGTACTTTCCCTTGCAACCGCAGGAGATGCAACACCTGTCCCTTTACCTCCCCCCTCGACTCCATCCAAGGACCCCGACAGTCTTTCCAGGTGAAGCAGAGGTTCACTTGCACCTCCTCCAACCTCATCTCGATCCTGACTATGGGTGCTGTCCGTATGGAGTTTGTACCTTCTCCCTGTGACCTACGTTGCTTTTAGACAATAGACACAGGAGTTGGCCCTTCAAGCCAGCACCGCCATTCAATGTGATGGCGATATTCTCCGAGATCTTTGGTTTCCTCCCGTACTTCAAAGACGTATGGGTTTGTAGGTTCATTGGTTTCGGTAAAATTGTAAATTGTCTCTAATGTGTAGGTTTCTGCTATTTGTACTTTATCAGTTTATTTATTCATGTGTGTATATATTTTTTATCATGGTATATGGACACATTTATCTGTTTTGTAGTAAATGCCTAATATTTTCTGTGTGCTTAAGCAAAGCAAGAATTTCATTGTCCTATACAGGGACACATGACAATAAACTCACTTGAACTTGAACTTGCTTCCCACATAATTTATCCACAACAAAATATACAGGTTGCAAGGAATTTACTAAAGGCATTTTATGATAATAGCTGTTAAAAACTGACTATACCCATCTGACAGGTTAAACATTACACTAACTAACAAGAGATGGCCAAAGGACATAAATGCAGCAAATGTTCTTTTGGTAATATATTTAAAGGTGCCAAGACGACACATTACCGGACATTCAGATTAGATATGTGTTGTGAACAGCAATGAAGATACCCAGTTTGTAAGCAACAAATTTTTTTAAAAATTGTTGATAAATGCTTTTTCCATCATTCCCACTTCAGAATTAACGTTAAAATTTCAACTGAAATATCTCCTGACCAAATTTGTGATGTATATGACTGACTGTAGAAGTAAAACCTAGATAAATCCAACGTATAGTTGTGAATGTTGCTCATCATGATCAAGATGGCGGCACTGCCTTGGCAGCTGCGGCTTGCCTGCAGTCCGTCTTTTTTTTCTTTTTTTTTTGTTGCTCTTTTGTCCTGTTTTAGTTAATTTTTGGTTTATTAGGTTATGAATGTGTGTGGGTGGGGGGGAGAAACATGTTTTTGGTCCCTTCCTTTGGGGGGGGGGATGCGTATCCTCCGCCTGCGCCGAGGCCTAATAGGGGAGCTGGCGGCCTTGGAGCTGGGGCAGAGGCGACACGGCCTTGGAGCTGGGACAGTGGCAGCAGCGACACGGCCTCGGAGCTGGGGCAGTGTTCCGGCAGGAGCGGCCACCCGATCCGACCGCGGACCCAGTGGACGACATCGTCGGGAGCTCGCAGGTCACAGGTTGGACAATAGCTGTGTCTGCTCGACTGGAGGGCCGCAGCTTCGGCAGCTTCGACCACCCCGGGCTGCGGAGTTGAACCGGCCCGTTCGCGGAGCTCGGATTCAGCCGCGGGACTGACATTACTTACCCATCACAGTGAGGAGGTACCTGGTGAACTCACTGTGGTGAATGTTAATTTGTGTTTATTGTGTGTTTTTGTCATTTTTACTATATGTAGGACTGCAAGGCAACAAAATTTCGTTCAGACCGCAAGGTCTGAATGACAATAAAGGCTACTTTGACTTGACTGACTTTAAATAACTACAGTACTGATGCTCCATATTAAGAGCATTGATTTGCGGTTAAAATGAATTCTGTAATAACGTGTCAACGGTAGCAGTGACAATCGAACACTGCGGTTTTAATGTTTCACGTGTTCACAATTTAATTAATCCATCTTTATGGATTAAAGCAAATAATAACAATGAGAATTAAAAAATATTTGATTGCATTCCGTTATCAAATATAGTCAATGTTCGCTCTGATGACATTTCCAGCACAATAGGGTCGAGGGGGGGTGAATCAGTGCAGGATGGATAGATGGCGGTGGGGGGGGTGGGGTTAGGAAGGCAATCGATACGGAATGGATAGATTGAGGCAGGGGAATTAGTGTGTGTTGGTTGGAGTAGGGAGAGCGCGGGGGGATGACAGTGGGGCTGAATGGGGGATCTGTGAAGGATGGATGGGGGTGCAGTGCAGGATGAAGGGGTGCAGCAGTGCAGGATGGATGGGACGAGGGGTCAGTACAGGATGAATTGGGGTACCAGTGTAGGATTGATGGGGAGTGGCAGGAGAATCAATGCAAGGTGGATAGGGAGATCAGTGCAGGATGAATAGATGGGGAGGGAGTAGATGAGGAAGGGAGCACATGGGATATCAATGAGGACTGAATAGAGGCAGGAATGGGGATCAGTGCAGGATGGAGAGGAGGGGTCTCGGGATAAGGCGGGTGGAAGGGGGCGTGAGAGAGAGAGAGGGGAAGGGGCAGAGGAGGTGGGAAGGAAGGTCAGCGCTACTCGGACAACACCGGCATCATCGCTGCCTTGGCCGTCTCAGGCACGGAAATCGCTATCAAAATATGGAGGGGACAGGGGGGGACACAATATCTTGGCGGCCGCGTGCGCATGCGCACACTCACACACACGCACGAGGCTTCGGAGGCCCTGTGAACGGTAATTTCGGCTCCATCCAGCGCTAAATGCAGCTCAACTCTGCCTGTCTCGCCCTGTGATGCCTGGACTGATGACATATTTCCCGTAAATCCAGGCAGGGATATCCCGGTGGGACAGGCAGAGTTGAGCTGGGTTTAGCGTTGCTTCTCTGCGCTGGCTGTGGGCCTGGGGGCACCGCGCCCGTCTGACTCCTGACGTCTCTGGCCACCCCCGGGGGTGGGGGGGGGGCTCTCGGATGGGGATGGCCCAGTGGCGGTTCGGCAACGATTGCGACGCCGGAGAGCCGGGATCGATCCTGGCTGCGGTGCAGGCCTGCCGAGAGTGTTTTGGCACGTCTCCCTCCTTCAATCACCGCGCCCTATCCTTTACCCTGGAGCCTTCCATCACAGTGAGGAAGTCAAGTGGCAATGCCTGCGGATTGTGCAAAAACTATGGAACAGAACCAGTATTTACATGTTAGAATTTTTTTTTTTTTAAAGACACAACACAACAATAAATTAGTCCCTGGTGAGATAAGAGTTTACAGTTCGATGGCCTGTGGAAGGAAACTCCGTCTCATCCTCTCTGGTTTCACAGCATGACAGCGGAGGCGTTTGCCTGACCATAACAGCTGCAACAGTCCGTTGCTGGGGTGGTAAGGGTCCCCCATAATGTTGCTGGCTCTGGATCTGCACATCCTGGTGAATAGGTCCTGCAGGGGGCAAGTGTAGTTCCCATAGTGCGTTCGGCCAAATGCACTACTCTCTGCAGAGCCTTCCTGTCCTTGGCAGAATTGTTCCCAAACCAGATTGTGATGTTGTCGGACAAGATGCTTTCTACATGCACTGATGGATCGTCAGAGAGACTCTGAATTTCCTCAGCTACCTGAGGAGGTAAAGGCGCTGTCTTGCCTTAATCACCAGTGTGGCAGTGTGTGTTGTCCATGTCAGATCCTCTGTGAGTGGATTCCCAGGTATTTAAAGCAGCTCACAGTAGGGTAATTTATCTCCAGTGGCGTGCACGTCCTCGGATGTTGTACCCTTCTAAAGACCACAATCAGCTCCTTAGTTTTTTTGGCATTCAAGCGGAGGCTGTTGTCCTGACACCAGAGTGCCAGATCAGCCACCTCCTCCAGGTAGGCCTTCTCATCGTTATCGGAGATGAGGCCCACCACCACAGTGTCATCAGCAAACTTGGTGATGGAGTTGGAGCTGAACCTAGCCATACAGTCATCTGTGTACACTGAGTACAGTGGGGGAGTAAGGACGCAACCCTGGGGATATCCTGTGGTCAGGGTGAGGGGGTTGGATGTATGTCTCCCCATCTTGACTACCTGGGGCCTGACCGTGAGAAAGTCCAGGACCCAGGCACACAGGGGAGTGTTAAGCCCCCGTTTCAGCAGCTTCATATTGAAAGCTGAACTGAAGTCAATGAACAGCATCCTCACATAGCCCCCCTTCTGGCTGTCAAGGTGAGTGAGAGCGGTGTGCAGAACCTGGGAGACCGCATCTTCCGTGGATCTGTTCGGACGGTATGCGAACTGCTGCGGGTCCATGTTGCGAGGGAGGAAGGCGCAGATGTAGTACTTGATCAGCCTCTCTAAGCATTTTATGACCACCGAGGTGAGGGCCACCGGTTGGTAGTCATTCAAGCAAGCTGGAGAGTCATTCTTTGGCACTGGTACAATGATGGATCTTTTGAAACAGGCAGGGACCACGGACTTGGCCAGGGAGAGGTTGAATATTGTGGTGAGCACTGGAGCAAGCTGAGTAGCACAAGAATTTAGTGCTGGCCCAGATATATCATCTGGGCCTACAGCTTTCCTCGTGTTCACATATGTCAGAGCTCTCCTCATGTTGTGCTCGGACACCGAGAATGAGTGCACATCTAGGGGTGATGTTGCCCGTCTCGAATCGTGCGTAGAAGGCGTTCAGGTCATCAGCTAGGGAGGTGCCGGCACTTCCGGTTGAGGGGGGGCTGCTCCGGTAGTTAGTTATAGTCCGTAGTCCCTGCCAAAGGCGTCTGGTGTCCTGCTGCTCCATCTGCGACTCCATCCTGTCCCTGTACCTCCTTTTTGCGCCCTTCACAGTCGGGAGGACTCTGCCTTGTAGTCGTCCATATTGCCGGATGTTAGGCCCGAGTTGTAGGCAGCGGTGCGAGCATCCAAGGCAATGCGAATGGACCTGTCCACCCAGGGTTTTTGATTAGGAAAGATGCTAACCCTTACCGTGGGGACGATGTTATCGGCTATTGTTGCAATGCAGTCCGTGGCCGCTTCCGCGAACTCACTGACGTCACTGGAACGTGCTTTCAGGCAGGCCAAACAACTAATTTAATTTCATTTCCATTTCAATTTCAAGCACAGGGCAGGCCAAACAACAAATTTCATTTTCATTTCATTTCATTTCCATTGCCATTGCCATTTCAGTTTCAAGCACAGGGCAGGCCAAACATGTTCTTATGAATGACCAAACTAGTTTTCCCCCATCTCTCTGTCACTATACATATAAATTGTTTTTCTGATCAATCTAATGCGCTTGTAATACTGTTCATTACAATACTGTGGTGATATGGTTACCGTATTGAATGATTTTTGTGCATTTTCTGACTAATGGACAAATCGACACATAGCTATCTGTGAAGACAGAACCTGTTCATAACATTGGAACAGCCAGTATCTGTGTCACTACTGTGGTAGAATATGGATGCAATGGTGCCATATAATTTAAACATTTGCATCTCTGTTTTTGCATATTTACAGAGCTCCTTTTTGTTATTCAAACTCCTTAGGAACTGGCTTTTCCAGAGTTTAGAAACAAAGAACAGGTTTATACCAGAGTTTTTCCCTGTTTATCACGCAATGGTCACTCTTAATCAACAAACAGTCCAATCTTCCCCCAGATTTTCAGTTAAAATGATGGTGCAGAAGGTGCCTCTTTAAAATGATTAACAGATGTGAACCTCAGCCAACGAGGATCGACTGATTGTGAGATGGAGTCATTCAACGATAACCAGGAACCCTGTGGGAGTGGTCACAATGGCTGCCTGCCTCTCTTCCGCAACAGTCTTTGGTGGTCCTGTCCGAGGAGTGGGAAGAGTTCCTGTTTGTATGTGGCCTCCTTTCACCAGCTGTCCTTGCCAAGTGCGGTGCTTTCTCATCAGTTATTTACAATGGCCACTTGCCATCAATGGCTAGCTGCCACCCAGCTTGCAATATCCAGAATACAACACAGAAGAAGGCCATTTGGACCAACATGCCACTGTCATCTCTTTTGATGGAGATTTTCCTTTGGTTTAGGTTTAGGTTTATTATTGTCATGCGCACTGAAGTACAGTGCAAAGCCTTTGCTTGTGTGCTATCCAATCAAATCATATAAGGGCGACATGATGGTACAGTGGTAGAGTTGCTGCCTTACAGCGCCAGAAACTTGGGTTCAATCCTGACCATGGGTTCTGTCCATATGGAGTTTGTACGTTCTCCCAGTGACAACGTGGGTTTTTCACGGGTGCTCTGGTTTCCTCCCACACTCCAAAGACGTACAGGTTTGTAGGTTAATTGGCTTTGATAAAAATTATAAATTGTCTCTAGTGTGCAGTGTATGCTAGTGTAACAGAGATCGCAGGTAGGCACGGACTCGGTGGGCTGTAGGGCCTGTTTCCACACTTTATCTCTAAACTAAACTAAATATATACTAATACTGCACATGAAGATAATCAAGCCAAACTCAAGTACAAAAGGTAGAGCAAAGAGAGAAATACCAGAGTGCAGAATTTACGTTCCTCACTGAACCTCGGGTTCTGAGAAAATGGCAGTTAACAAATCTGGTTTCCTCCCACATTCCAAAGACGTACAGGTTTGTAGGTGAATTGGCTTGGTAAAATTGTAAATTGTTCCTAGTTTGTGTAGAACAGTGTTGATGTGCGGGGATCGCTGGTCGGCGCGGACTCGATGGGCTGAGGGGCCTGTATCCGTGCTGCATATCTAAACTAAACTAAAAGAGAATACACACACATCAAGTCGAGTCTAGCTTCTTGTCAAATACACAAGAACAGTAAGGCATAGGTATAATGAAAATCTTGCTCGCTTGCAACATGACAGGCACATACAACCAACAATTAAAAAAAACGAATTATACTTAAATTACACAATATTTATAAAAGAAAGAAGACTAGACATTTGGGCAAAATGTATTGCAAGAACACAATTGGGCAAAAAACATGTGTCGGAAAGAACTGCAGATGCTGGTTTAAAACAAAGATAAGACACAAAATGCTGGAGTAACTCAGCGGGACAGGCATCATCTTTGGAGAGAAAGAATGGGTGAAGTTTTGGGTCGAGACCCTTCTTCAGACTGGGGGGGGAAAAAACAAATAGGTCCATGGTAGTGCAAGAGGTGGACTACAGTTCTGTTGCTGAGGTAGGATTATGGTTGTGCAGGTTTAGTCCAGAACCTGATGGTTAGAGGATAGTAGATGTTCCTAAACCTGGTGGTGTGAGACTTCAGGCTCTTGCTGCTGCCGTGGGGCAGGAGGTACATGAAGAGGGCACATGGTAGGGATCCTGGATGACAGATGCCACTTTCATTGAGACAGCACCTCGTTTAGATGATTTCACATAGAAACATAGAAAATAGGTGCAGGAGTAGGCCATTCGGCCCTTCGAGCCTGCACCGCCATTCAAAATGATCATGGCTGATCATCCAACTCGGTATCCTCTACCTGCCTTCTCTCCAACCCCCTGATCCCTTTAGTCACAAGGGCCACATCTAACTCCCTCTTAAATATAGCCAATTAACTGGCCTCAACTACCTTCTGTGGCAGAGAATTCCACAGATTCACCACTCTCTGTGTGAAAAATGTTTTTTCTCATCTCGGTCCTAAAAGACTTCCCCGTTATCCTTAAACTGTGACCCCGTGTTCTGGACTTCCCCAACATCGGGAACAATCTTCCTGCATCTAGCCTGTCCAACCCCTTAAGAATGTTGTAAGTTTCTATAAGATCCCCCCTCAATCTTCTATATTCTAGTGAGTACAAGCCGAGTCTATCCAGTCTTTCTTCATATGAAAGTCCTGTCATCCCAGGAATCAGTCTGGTGAACCTTCTCTGTACTCCCTCTATGGCAATAATGTCTTTCCTCAGATTAGGAGACCAAAACTGTACACAATACTCCAGATGTGGTATCACCAAGGCCCTGTACAACTACAGTAGAACCTCCCTGCTCCTATACTCAAATCCTTTTGCTATGAAAGTGGAGGGAAGAGCTGTGCCAAGGTTAATGGGGGACTTGATAGAGGTCTTTAAAATGATGAGAGAGATAGACAGAGTTGATGTGGATAAGCTTTTCCCACTGAGAGTAGGGAAGATTTAAACAAGGGGACATGACTTGAGTATTAAGGGACTGAAGTTTAGGGGTAACATGAGGGGGAACTTCTTTACTCAGAGAGTGGTGGCTGTGTGGAATGGGCTTCCAGTGAAGGTGGTGGAGGCAGGTTCGTTTTTATCATTTAAAAATAAATTGGATAGTTATATGGACGGGAAAGGAATGGAGGGTTATGGTCTGAGCGCTGGTATATGGGACTAGGGGAGAATACGTGTTCGGCACGGACTAGAAGGGTCAAGATGGCCTGTTTCCGTGCTGTGATGGTTATATGGTTATATAAGATGGACCAGGCTGTATCCACCACTCTCTGCAGCCTCTTGCATGTCTGTTTTAACAAAGGAACATTAAAGTTGTGAAATGCAGGGATGTAGGACATGTCCAGCAGGTCAGGCCATACTAGTGGAGAGAGAAAAAAACAGCTACTATCAGTTATGGGTGACTTGCAGCTGAAATGGCCACTTCTGGTATAGACTGCAACTTAAAATTAACTTGTTTCATCCGTTTCCCAGTTCTGACGGTGGGTTTTTCATTTTGAAGAGATAGCTACATTTCTCTCTCCTTAGATGCTGCAAATCATATCTTACATGAACCTCATGTTTTGTATTCTCCTCACATTCTCTTCAGCTCTCTCCAGAGTTTACCTTTCACCTACGAATTAGACTCAAATCACAGTTGCTAATTAAACCAACCTGCATGTGTTAACCAGAGGAAACCTACATGGTTACAGAGATCACATTCAAACTCCATATGGATAGCACACAAGGTCATACGTGATAGGAGGAGAATTGGGCCATTCGGCCCATCAAGTCTACAGCCATTCAATCGTGGCTGATCTATCTCTCCCTCTTAACCCCATTCTCCTGCCTTCTCCCCATAATCCTTGACACCCGTACTAATCGAGAATCTATCTATAGCTCTGCCTTAAATCTACCTAATAGTTCCAGCATTTTCAACTTTCATATCTCATAGGAGCAGAATTAGGCCATTCAGCCCATGCAGCCTACTCCACCATTCCTATATGGTGATCTACTTATTTCCTCTCATCCCCATTCTCCTGTGTTCTTCCCATAACTATTGATGCTCCAAATATTTCTAGCAACTCTGGAGCTTTTATTTTGATTTGCAGCTTCTAATACATCTCAGCCACACTGTAACGTTAAATAAAGATAAATGGTTCTCAACAACTTTCTCAGGGGGTGCATACCCAAGTCCAGCAACCTTTGCCTAAGTTCTTAATTGCCATTAAACTGAGTGACTTGCTCTGCCATATTAAAGGCCAATTAAGAGTCAATCACGCTGATGTGAGCCTGAAGTTTTGCCAACAGTCACATTGCATCCGGTAACTGAAAGTGAACTTGTTTGACCCTTATGACATGGATCTGGGTCAGAAATGTTGCCATAATATCAATAAAGACTGTTGCGATGAGCCATGAATCCCCAGAGTAATCACATCGGGTTTTTTTCTTGGAACACAAAGTGCAGGAGTAACTCACCGGGCCAGGCCACACGACTTCCACAAATGAGTTGCTCCAGCACTTTGTATTCTAGACAAGATTCCAGCACCTGCAGTTCCTTGTGTCTCCACAGCTTTAGGCGTGGAGAGATGCATGCAGCATTGCCTTCATAAAATCCTACAGCAAACCAATGTTGGTGTCCTATCCTAGGCCAACTTTCCCAGCATCCAGTACCTAATTACGGTCTATTCTCTCTATTGTGTAGGGAACACATGCAGGGCAGATAGATAGATAGATAGATCCCCTTCCACTTTATCTCACCAGGGACTAACTGTACAGAACGTTTTTCCTTCCACTATTTATTATGTAAAAGAATATGTGTGGTATGATTGTGTTTATAATTTGTTTTTGTTTTGTTGTTTGTCTTTTGCACAAAAGTCCGCGAGCATTGCCGCTTTCATTTCACTGCACATCTCGTATGTGTATGTGACAAATAAACTTGACTTGACTTGACATGGAAATTCAGATGTCCTTGCAGCACACTAATAAAAATAAAACATAACATTAAAGAAGAAATTTAACAGTAAAACATAAAGACATCCCCCCACAATGGTTCCCACTGTGGGGGAAGACACAAAGTCCAGTCCTCTTCCACTTGTCCACCCATGGTCGGGCCTATTGAGGCCTCTGCAGCCCCACCCCCCTCCGCAAATAAAAAGACTAGACCCGCAACAACACACTTTTTACGTAATAAAAAGTGAAAAGACGGACAGCTGCAGGACAGGCAGCCATACAGGACGGCGCCCCCTAGGATATTGTATACTCTGGAATTTAAAAGGATGAGAGAGGATTTTATTGAAACATATAAGATTATTAATGGGATTGGATACGCTTGAGGCAGGAAACGTGTTCCTGATGTTGGGAGAGTCCAGAACCAGGGGCCACAGTTTAAGAATAAGGGGAAGGCCCTTTAGAACAGAGATGAGGAAAAACTTTTCACCCAGAGAGTTGTGAATCTGTGGAATTCTCTGCTTCAGAAGGCAGTGGAGGCCAATTCTTTGGATGCTTTCAAGAGAGAGTTAGATAGAGCACTTAAATATAGCGGAGTCAGGAGATATGGGAAGAAGGCAGGAGCGGGTACTGAATGTAGATGATCACAGTGAATAGCGGTGCTGGCTCAAAGGGCCGAATGGCCTACTCCTGCACCTATTGCCTATAACACCAGCAGGGCTCGAAATTAACGGTGCCCGGGTGCCAATGGCCACTTAAAGTCCTGCCGGAAAACCTAAAAGCCGTGTAATTTTGCCTGGCTTGGCAAGCAAAGAAAAGTTTGGTTGATGTGGACAGCGGACGGCCCGATGCAAACAGTGCCGGCGTTTCTTCGAGAGCTGCTGTCTTATCCTTGTTCCCTGCCTTGCCCTGTGGAGTTGCTCCTTGTTTGTGAACCATCGGCTCAGGCAGCGGATTGGCGCTCGACACCGCTGCAAATTGTTCTGTTGCTGTTGTTCCCTTAAAGGGCCTGCCCCACTTTGCGAATTATTTTTTTCCAGTGACTGCGGAGCGTCAGTGACATTTTAAAAGGCGTCAATCACTGACGTTCAGCAGTTGACGGAAAAAAATCACTAAGTGGGACAGGTCCTTTAAGGGAGCAACAGCAACAGAACAATTTGCAGCGGTGTCAAGCGCCTGAGCCGCTTCCCCCTTCTTCCCTTCCCCCTACTTCCCTTCCCCCTACTTCCCTTCCCCCTTCTTCCCTTCCCCCCCCTCTTCTTCCTTCTTCCCTTCCCCCCTCTTCCTTCTTCCAAACTATTCTTCGATCTCCCAAACTATTCTGTTGTGGTCACTTGCTTATCTGCACTTTCCCTGTAGCTATAACACTATGTTCTGCTCTCTTTTTCCTTTCACTTTTTGCACTAGCAGTAGTGCTCGCTGATTGTATTGTTGGTGCCTGGGGCGCACAGCCACTGGTAGAGGTGGGGGCAGATACAAAATTGGCTTTTTGGGAGGCTTTTAGATAAGCACAGGGATATGCAGGGGATGGAGGGACATGAATCATGTGCAGGCAGCAAGATTAGTTTAACTTGGCGTAATGGTTGACCCAGACACTGTCGACTTTAATGGCTTACTCTTCCCGAGCTGTACTGTTCTAAGTTAAACTTTCCTGTAAATCTTGCATTCAAGAGTCAAGAGTGTTTTATTGTCATCTGTCCAAGGCAGAACAATGAAACGGCACCTCATATTTCTCTTGTACAGCTTACAACCCATGGATTTTGATGTCTTTACCTTCAAGTAACACTTGCTAACATTCTCTCTCCGTCCCACCCTATTTCACTGCCCTGCTGATTAATTTTACTGTTTGTATGCATCGTTGTCACATTCCCCTCATCCAACAATGAACCATTCTCAGGGCTCTCGTTTAACTTTTTTTCCCTGTTGCCAGCCGGGCAACCTCGGCAGCTTTTTAGGTTGCCAAATTACAGTTTAGGTGATCATTTAAGACGGCTTGCATGACACGTGCAATAATGTGCTCGGACGAAGTGCGTGGTTACCAGTCGGAATTATGGTCAATGAGTCAATGAGGCATTCACATATTATTTCTGTTTCAAATAAAGTCGCAAACTAAACATATTCACCAATCAAGACATGATATATACCTGTACCACAATGACATGCAGCAAAATTACAATACAGTATCTCATCTCTTTTTACACATTGCAATTAATGCAATTTCTATTATCTCTTTCCACTTCCAAACAAAAAATGTTTTTTCAGCGTATGATCAACCTCGGTGAGACCAAGCGCAGGCTTGGCGATCGCTTTGCACAAACCTCCACTCAGTTCGCAATAACCAACCTGATCTCCCGGTGGCTCAGCACTGCAACTCCCCCTCCCATTCAGAATCCGACCTTTCTTTTCCTGGGCCTCCTCCATGGCCAGAGTGAGGCCCACCGCAAATTGGAGGAACAGCACCTCATATTTTGCTTGGGTAGTTTACACCCCAGCGGTATGAACATTGGCTCCTCCAATTTCAGGTAGTCATTGCTTTCTCCCTCCTTCCCCTCCCATTCCCAGCTCTCCCACAGCCTACTGTCTCCACCTCTTCCTTTCTTTTTCCCAGCCCTCCCAACATCAGTCTGAAGAAGGGTCTCGACCCGAAACATCGCCTATTGAGCCGTTTACACCCCAGCGGTATGAACATTGACCTCCAATTTCAGGTAGTGCCTACTTTCTCCTCTGCTTCCCAGCTCTCCCTCAGCCCCCTGTCTCCGCCTCCTCCTTTCTTCTTCCCGCCCCCCCCTCGCACCCTCATCAGTCTGAAGAAGGGTCTTAACCCGAAACGTCGCCTATTTCCTTCGCTCCATAGATGCTGCCTCACCCGCTGAGTTTCTCCAGCATTTTTGTCTACCCATTCACACAAGTTCTGTTATCCCACTTTCTTCACCCACTCCCTGCACATTAAGGGTAATTTTACAGAGACAAGTTAACCTATAAAGCCAATGCTTCTTTGGGATGTGGGAGGAAACCCACATGCTTGCAGGGAGAACACAGAACACAAATTCAACACAGACAGTGCCCGAGAACAGGATCAAACACAGATCTCTGGCGTGTGAGGCAGCAAGTCCACCAGCTGTGCCACTATATTTTATTTTCCAACACACAAATTATACGTTGATAAGTTTGGTTACTAAAAAAAATAAACTATCCATTTTCAGTCTTAAATCTCTAAGTGACGCTATGTCCCCCTTTACAGCTACTGTATAATTTTAATTTAGTTCAAAGCTATTGGGGCAGTTAATTGGCCATAAAGCTGCTGCCTAAAATTGCCAGAGACCCGGAATTGATCCTGAATATGGGTGCTGTCTGTATGGAGTTTTGTTTTCTCGTTTATAACATTGTTTACAGAGTACTATGTTTACATATTCTGTTGTGCTGCTGCAAGTAAGAATTTCATTGTTCTAACTGGGACGTGAGAGAATAAAACACTCTTGACTTACGTCGCTGATGTGTGGGATAGAACTAGAGTACGGGTGATCGGTGGCCAGCGTGGACTCGGTGGGTCGAAGGGCCTGTTTCCACGCTGTATCTTTAATTTTAACTAAAAACACTAAAACCAGAGGAAATGTAAAGAAGGGTTTCTACCCGAAACGTACCCAATTTCTTCTATCCAGAGATGCTGGCTACTCCATGGAGTTCCCCCGCACAATTAAAGTATGGTATAGTCTTCACCCTACCATAGGTACCAACCAGACGCAACTAAATTTAAGGTAGATTTATTTTTTCCAAAATCCCTTTTTTGCTTAATTCCAAGTCAAGAGTCAAGAGTCAAGAGAGTTTTATTGTTATGTGTCCCGGATAGGGCAATGAAATTCTTGCTTGCTGCAGCACAACAGAATATGCAAACATAATACAGAACAGGAGATAAAAGTTCAGTTTGGAGTTTGGTGGTGGTGGGTCCAACAGTTTAAATTCCATTTCGAATATTTTTGGAGGACCAGGAAACCAAGAAGCAAGAATTACTCCAGCTACATGGAGTGATTCTGTGTTGTTTTTCAGCCGTCGCGGTGAGGCAGCGACCGGACAGCAATGGCGGCCAGAGCTCCAAAAATGCAAAGGGAGGGAGAAAGTGGCCGATGCCGAACAGTTGCCGAGCGGAGACCCAAGACCCGAGAGCCGAGCGGAGACCCGAGAGCCGGACACGGATGGCAGTCGGAGACGGAGATTGACAGAGTGATAGAGAGGGGGCCCCCGATAGAGGGGGCCCGCTCAGAATTAAACGCTAGGTGTCCCGGTTGCTTGCCAAGCCGGGCAAAATGGCATGGCTTTTAGGTTGCCCGGCGGGACTGTAGGTTGCCATTGGCACCTGGGCAACCACTAATTTCGAGCCCTGATTCTAAATTTCCTTGATCATCGTCTGCTTTGATCTGCTCTTTTGCCTTGCATATTCTTTCTACCCTTCCATATCTCGTTTCCCTCTTCCCTGAGTCTGAAGAAGGGTCTCGACTCGAAACGTCATCTATTCCTTCTCTCCAATGATGCTGCCTGTCACGCTGAGTTACTACAGCATTTTGCATCTATCTCCCATTCCTTCTCCAATATTTTGTGTCTATCTACAATTAAATTCTTATGTGCTGCAGTAGAGCAGAATATGTAAACATGGTAATCTAGACCATACAATAAACAAGAAAACGTTCAATGTATTAGACACACACACACACACACACACACACACACACACACACACACACACACACACACACACACACACACACACACACACACACACAAAAACACACACAAAAACAAACAAACAATAATTGCGCAAAAAGGCAAGACCAATGGCCCCAAGTCTATGTAGTTCAGAACCTATTTGGAAGCTGTAGTGTTTAATAGCCTGATGGTTGTAGGGAATTGTCCACCAATTGCTGATGGATTGACATTACCCATTAACAGAGTGGTAACGTCAAACCATGCAGTCAATAGCAACTGTGTAATCTAAATGCTATTCTTGGTTAAGCTTTACTGTTTGGCTGGTCTTCATTGTGCTGAGAAATCTTTGTCTGTCCGTGGTCTTTTCGAGGTAATGGAGACTGAAAATTCATATTCATCCATGTATGATGAGGTGCGTATAATCTGGCTTGGGTGGAAATATTTATTCTTCACAAGTTCATCTTTTCCAAAAGAAATGTAGAAAAAAACATGAAAAGTTCAGAGTTTAATCAAACAGCAGCAGGATTAACAGCCGATGTAAAGTTTGCAGATGGCTGATTGTTTACTAGTGCGGATTTAGATATCTGGAGGTAGCACAACGGCACAGTTTATAGAGCTGCTGCTTCCCAGCGCCAGAGATCCAGGTTCAAACCTGACCTCGGGTGTTGTCTGTGTGTGGAGTTTGCACGTTCCCCCTGTGACCACGTGGGTTTCCTTCCGGTGTTCCGGTTTCCCACAACATCCCAAAGATGTGCGAGTTGGTAGGTTAATTGGCCCTAATAACTTGTCCCTAGTGTGTAGGTGAGTGATAGAATCTGGGGGAATTAATAACAACTAGACTAAGTGGGAGCCATTGGGTTGCGGGAGGTGGGGTGTATGTGGGGGGAGGGGGGTGTGTGGGTGGAGGGTGGAGAGAGCTCGGAGAAAAGCCAGGGGTTGTGGGGAAGAGTAGGGTATCACGGGGGAGGGGGGCAGGAGCCAGCGAGGGGGACCAGAGGGGAAGGGGCTGGAGCTGGCGGTGCGATGGGGACTCACAGTGGGCGCTGGACGTTCACCTCTGCCGGGATCAGATTCTCCGCTTTCCTTTTGGCGACATCTCCCGCGCCGAGCCGGGCCGCTTCCAGTCCCTCCGAAAATTGTGTCTGGTTGGAGACCTCCGCCGGCCATCCTCAACTCCAGTAAAGACGGGATGGCGCACGGAGTGACAGGAGAAAAGACCAATCCATGCGGCACTGACTGGCAGGAGAGGCGATCGATCTGCGCATGCGAGGTTTTTAAGATTTTTAAACCTCGCTAGCTTTTACAATAGACCACCGATTGGGACGAAACTTGGTGCACTCGCAGCACAGGAGAACGGTGAGTGAGCTGGCGAAAAATCATAGTGCTATTCCGTACCGTTTTTGCGCAAATAGAAAGACCGCGCAAACCGGAAGATAACAAGATCAGAGTTTTAGATGTATAGATAGATACAGAGAGAATAAAGTTGTATTAGATTTGTATAGGCTTTGTGTAAATGGGTGGTTGATGGTCAGCGTGGACTCGATGTGCCGAGGGCCTTTTTTTCCAACTGAAGTTAATCTTTTTCGTGTTCCTTCAAGTCAAAGTATTTTTCGTGTTTCTTCACTCACCGTTCTCCTGTGCTACGAGCGTACCAAGTTTCGTTCCGATCTTAGTTCTTAGAATAAAGGTGAGGCCATTTAAGACTGAGGTGAGAAACTTTTTCACCCAGAGAGTTGAGAATTTGTGGAATTCCCTGCCGCAGAGGGCAGTGGAGGCCAAATCACTGGATGGATTTAAGAGAGAGTTAGATAGAGCTCTAGGGGCTAGTGGAATCAAGGGATGTGGGGAGAAGGCAGGCACGGGTGATTGATTGGGGATGATCAGCCATGACCGCAATGAATGGCGGTGCTGGCTCAAAGGGCCGAATCGCCTCCCTCTGCACCTATTTTCTATGTTCTATGTTTAATGGTGTAACTATGGGCACTCATATGGGACCCACTCCTTTTCTCCTTATCTTACATGCTTTTGTCTCCTTCACACATCTAGACTGTCACTATCTCCACCCATGTGTTAATCACCCACGCCTATATCCACCTATCAATTGCCAAGCTTTGCCAGCTTTCTGGCCTTGTAACTCCTGAAGAAAGGTCCCAACCCCAAATATTTCCTGTTCATTCCCTCCACAGATGCTGCCTGACCCACTGAGTTCCTCCAGCACTTTGTGCTTTGCTCAAGATTCCAGCACCTGCCGTTTCTCTTAAAATTTCTCATATTAAACGTGAGGGTAAATATTAAGATTCAGTTTACCATTGAAAACACACAACTCCAGATTCAGGAACAGTTTCTTCCCAGCTATTATCAGGCAATTGAATCATCCCACCACAAGCAGAGAGCAGTGGTGAACTACTATCGACCTCTTTGGTGACCCTCAGACTATCATTGATTGGAATTTGCTGGCTTTCCTTGCACTAAACATTATTCTTTTATCATATATCATCTATACACTGTAAATGGTTCGATTCTAATCATGTATTATCTTTCCGTTGACTAGTTAGCACGCAACAAACTGTACCTATGACAATAACGTGCACATGACAATAAACTAAATTGAAATTGAAACATTGAAGTTGTTCTCCTTCGATCTGTTGTTTTCACACCATATCTCTAGTCTCACCATCCCCTTCACTCTCAGTCTGAAGGAGGGTCTCGCCCTGAAACGTCTCCCATTCCTTCTATCCAGAGATGCTGCCTGTCTCGTTGAGTTACTCCAGCACTTTGTGTCCATCTCCGGTGTAAACCAGCATCTTTAGATTTGTTTTTTAGATTTAGCGCCCACCAAGTCGGCGCCGACCAGCGATCCCCGCACATTAACACTATCCTACAGACAATTTACACTTATACCAAGCCAATTAACCTAATAAACCGAAGATCTTTGGAGAGTACCCATGCAGCTCGACATAGACTACAAGACCTACACCAAACCCAAACCAATTAGGAGCAGACGAGGACATTCGATCCAATTTGTAATCCCAGCTACAAAGACAGATGTGTACAGCACTTCGTTCTTCCCCCACACAATTAAAGCATGGAATAATCTCCACCAAACTATAGTTACCCAACCAGATGCAACTAAATTTAAAGTAGCTATTTCTTCCCAATAACCCTTTCTGGCTTAAGCCCTCCCTTCACCACCTCCAGTTTAAATTCCATTTGGAATATTTTGGAGGACCAAGAACCGAGAACGAACAAACTCCGTACAGACAGCACCCATAGTCGGCAGCGAACGCGGGTCTCCAGCGCTGCAATCACTGTAAGGCAGCAACTCTACCGCTGCGCTGCCGTGCTTACCAATGTTGTGTTCACCGTTTGTATAATTTGTCTTTGTAATTCTTCCTTTAAATTGTCAGAAACCAGAGCTGCAAACCATGCACTTTCTGACATCCCTGCTCCCGGACACCGCCAGGCGTTTGATCCGAGCTGGGCGATTGCAGACAGCGGTGACCTCGGCAATTTCTCAAGGTAAAACGAGGTCACAACCAATCCCGAAGCTTCATCTACGGCCCTGCAGCGCACCCAAACGGGAGCAGTGAGCCACTGTCTCACCCCCTCGACCATTCCCCGTAGCGTCGGGAACCAGCGCTCTGCATAAATCCTGCACCCTTGTGCACACAGCAACGTTTTCCCGGCCAGAAATCACTGTCCCACTTTGTAACGTAAGACTTGCACTGACTGATACAGGGCTTCCGAACCATTGAGACATTCGAAATTGTTTTACAACAAGTGTAAAATGTAATTTGAGGTTCAGGGCGTGTTACCTTACCTCGCATCCTTTTATTTCCTTTTCACCTCGAACCTTTGCCACTTACTACCATCCAAACACGACAATTAAACGTGTACGTATGTCCTGGAATATTTAATTCCCAACTCTGGCCGCTTTTCAACCTTTGCAGGTTAGGAGGGAGAGATAGATCAGCTATGATTGAATGGCGGAGTAGACTTAATGGGCCGAATGGCCTAATTCTGCTCCTCTTACTTATGATCTTATGATCTCTGTCATGGCCATTAGATCATACCCACTTATTTCTATTTTTGCCATTAATTCGCCTACCTTATTCGGAATACTCAGTACATTTCGATAAAAAGTATTCAGTCTTGACTCGAATTGGAGATATACTCTTGTGTTTGTTTGCCATGTTTCTTCCTGTCAGAGTCTGGTATTCATTAGGTTTAGGTTTATTATTGTCACGTGTACCAAGGTACAGTGAAAAGCATGTGTAGGAAAAAAGTGCTCTTTCAGGTTGACTGCCAGTAACTAGTGGCGTTCCACGAGGGTCTGTGCTGGGGCCGCTTCTCTTCACGTTGTATACTAATGATTTGGATAAATCATTATTGAAGGCTTTGTAGCCAAGTTTGCAGAAGATGCTAAGATAGGTGCAGGGGCGGGCAGTGTAGAGGAAGCTAGGACTCGGCAGAAAGACTTGCACAGGTTAAAAAAGTGGGCAGAGAAGTGGCAGATGAAATTCACTGCAGCAAAGTGCTAAGTCGTGCATTTTGGTAACAAGAATAAAGGCGTAGATTATTTTCTAAATGGAGAGAGAATCCAGAAATCGGAGGTGCAAAGGAATTTGGGAGTGCTGATGCAGGACTCCCAAAAAGTTAATTTGCAAGTCGAATCAGTAGTAAGGAAGACAAATTCAATGCTAGCATTAATATCAAGAGGACTGGAATACAAAAACAGAGATGTAATGCTGAGATTCTATAAGGCGTGGTCACAATTTGGAGTATTTTGAGCAAATTTGGTCCCCATATCTGAGGAAGGATATGCTGGCTCTGGAGAGAGTCCAGAGGAGGTTTAAAAGAATGATTCCAGGAATGAGTGGGTTAGCATATGATGAACATTTGACAGCACTGGGCCTGTACTCGCTGGAGTTTAGAAGGTTGAGGGAGGACCTCATTGAAATTAACACAACAATTAAAGACCTAGATAGAGTGGATGTGGAGAGGATGTTTCCACTGGTGGGAGAGTCTAGGACCAGAGATCATAGCCTCAGAATTAAAGGGGCGCTCTTTTGGAAAGGAGGTGAGGAGGAACTTCTTTAGTCAGAGGGTAGTTAATCTGTGGAACTCATTGCCACAGAGGGCTGTGGAGGCCGTCAGTGGATATTTTTAGGCCAAAGTTAGACAAATTCTTGATTAGAACGGGTGTCAAGGGTTTTGGGGAGAAGGCAGGAAAATGGGATTAGGAGGCAGAGATCAGCCATGCTTGAATGGCGGAGTGGACTCGATGGGCCGAATGGCCTAATTCTACTATAACTTGTGAATTGCTGATGCTGGTTTAAAGCGAAGATAGACACATAAAGCTTTAGTAACTATGTCGGCCAGACAGAATCGCAGTACGACTAGATGTTGCATCTCTGGCTTTTATGTCTATGTACAGTGAAAAGCATATCCATGTTGCTACAGTCTGGCTAAGGAAAATATTAATGAACCAGTAGGGTTTTTAAATACAAATCTGGGGCTATACAGTCAAGGTTATATTGCTATATTTAAGAGGTAGTTAGATGTGGCCCTTGTGGCTAAGGGGATCAGAGGGTATGGAGAGAAGGCAGGTACGGGATACTGAGTTGGATGATCAGCCATGATCATATTGAATGGCGGTGCAGGCACGAAGGGCCGAATGGCCTACTCCTGCACCTAATTTCTATGTTTCTATGTTATCAATGAAAGATTCAAAACGTGTGTTCAGTTGTTTTTTTAGTGTCAGTCTTTGATTTACCAGTTAGGCAATACAAATCCCAACTCTGACACTATCCGTAAGTCAGTGAAAGCCAGCTAATTGGAAAGCAAAAAAAAACGCAGATGCTGAAAATCTGAAATAAAAAAAGGAAATTATTGGAAATGCTGACTGGGTCAGGCAGCATCTATGGAGAGAGAAACAGTCGAAAGTTTAGTTTTTAGTTTAGAGATACGGCGTGGAAACAGACCCCTTGACCCACTGAGTCCACGCCGACCTGCGATCCCCGCACATTATCACTATCCTACACAGACTAGGGACAATTTACATTTGTACTAAGCCAATTAACCTACAAACCTGTATGTCTTCGGAGGTAGACAAAAATGCTGATGAGGCAGCAGCATATATGGAATGAAGGAAATAGGCACGTTTCGGGCCAAAACCCTTCTTCAGAGTTTGAGAGGAAATTGAAGATCTCGGGGGAAAAAACCCACGCAATCATGGGGACAACGTACAAATTCCATACAGGCAGTGCCCGTAGTCGGGATGGAGCCCGGGTCTTTGGCGCTATAAGGCAGCAACTCTACCGCTGCGCCACCACGCAGTTCTTGTCATTGACCTTTCCATCAATGACGACCAGCACAACCTTCAAATGATTTCAGAATGTCTCGAGTGCTTTATAACTAATTACTTTAGACGTATAGACAATGATGTGAGAAACTTTGATATTACAATGTAGAAACAAAGAACTGCAGATGCTGGTTAATACACAAACAGCCACAAAGTGCTGGAGTAACCGAGCTTTTAGATAGGTACATGGATACGTGGGGAACGGCGGGACGTGGCTCATGTGCAGGCAGTGGAGATTAGTTAAACTTGGCATCGTGTTCGGCACGGACATTGTGGACTTTTCTGGTGCTGTACGTCTCTGTCTTCTAATTTAAGGCCTTGTTTTTTGTTTTAATCTCAAAAGGTTTCAAACAAGCCAACCTTGTGATCGTGAACAAGCAGTACGCCAATGATTTTGAGAGGTTCTGCATGGCCAATAATGGAGCACTCCCCCTGCTGTACAGGAGCAAACCCGGGGAATGGGGAGCTCCACCACTCAGCTCCAACTCCGATGTAAGGTAGGAGGAGCCTTCACAACATGTGGGCAAGTTGGGCTGAAGGGCCTGTTTCCACGCTGTATCATCACTCTTTAAATGTGTGCTGTTTCTGAATGATTCACCCTTAGAATGAGCACTGACGTGACTAAATTATCGTCAATGCTTTTGACTAAAGTTTAAGTGATTCACGGGCGGTTAGTTAAATAGAACGAGGAGTACACTGTGTACTCAACAATGTCTTCTTGAGTTATGCTCCATTTAAATGCAGGTTTAACTTTAACAAACGCAGGTCATCTCTTCAACGTAGCTGAGTAATGCTAAACCTGCCCTCATTGGCCATCCTGTTTGTTCAGTCGATCACAGCTTGACCATCTAGAGATACAGTGCGGGAAACAGACCCTTTGTCCCACCGAGTCTGCACCGACCATGATCACCCTTGCACTAGTTCTATCCTACACACACGGGACAATTTACAGAAGCCAATTAATCTACAAACCTGCACGACTTTGGTAAGTGGGAGGAAACCGGAGCACCCGGAGGAAACCGACGTGGTCACAGGGAGAACATACAAAACATACAGACAAACACCCGTAGCCAGGGTCAAACCCGGGTACCTGGCGCTGTAAAGCAGCAACTCTACAGCTGCGTCTCTGTGCCACAATAACTTTAGCATGTGCAGGTCATCTCTTCAATGCAACTGGCCAATGCTAAATCCTCTCTGATGGGACATCACATGTGTTCACTCATTCTGAAATCCCAGTTTGATCAATTGGTCAAGGACCAGCAGGCTGGGCACGCTGAGTGTGCAGATGCTGTTTGCTGGATCCACAGGCCGGTTGTAGTTGCCTCTATGGAGTGGGGTAACGGCTGGGGTTGGGGTGGGGGGGAGCGAAAGCTGATCACATCATGAGCAGAGTTAATACACTGAATCGTGCTAAGTCCCTTTGGCCCCATATCCGAGAAAGGATGTGTTGGCGTTGGAGAAGTTCCAGAGGAGAGGATGATTAGACAATGTGGTAAGAAACTTTGATATTGCTACAATCAACTAAATATATGTTTTTGTGAAAATAGTTAACATTTCTGATGGGAGATCCCTTGTCAGACCTGCAAATAGAGAAAACAAGTTAATTTTCAGATGAAACGTTATTCTCCATCATTGAAGCGTCTAGAACAAGAGGGCGTAATCTTAAAAAGTAAGAGGAAAGACAAGTTAAGAGTGTTTTATTGTCATATGTCAATAGACAATAAGTGCAGGAGTAGGCCATTCGGCCCTTCGAACCAGCACCGCCATTCAATGTGATCATGGCTGATCATCCCCAATCAGTACCCCGTTCCTGCCTTGTCCTAGATAGGACAATGCAATTCTTACTTGCTGCAGCACAACTATGTACATGTACACATGGTACATAGTACAAAGGAGTTTTATCGGGACCAGAAGGCGAAGCTGTTTTTAAAATAAGAGGGTTTGCTGTCTGGGACGCACTGCCAGAGGATGTGAAATCCGATGCAGTCCGATATTAGTGAACTTTACACAAGCAATGAGGATGTTGACAGAACTCGAGCACTTGAGCTCTCGGGAAAGGTTGGGCAGGCTAGGACTTTATACCGTGGACTGCAGGAGGCTGAAGGTGATCTTATAGAGGTGTATAAAATCATGAGGGAATTGGTAGGGTGAATGCATAGTCTTTTATTGAGAGTAGGGGAATCAAATACCAAAGTACACAGGTTTAATGAGAAAGATTTAATAGGAACTGAGGGACAAATTTTACACTGTGAGTGAGATGAGTTTATGGAACGAGCTGCCGGGGAGATAGTTAAGGCAGGTACTTTAACAGCATTTAAAAGATCCTTAGACATGTACACGGATAGGAAAGTTTCAGAGGGATGTGGGTAAATGGGACTGAGAAGGAGCATCTTATATGGTGTGGACAGGTTTTCTTTAGGGATACAGCAAGGGAACAGGCCCTTCGGCCCACCGAGTCCGCACCGACCAGCGATCCCCGCACATTAACACTATCCTACACACACTGAGGACAATTTACACTTATACCAAGCCCATTTACCTACAAACCTGTACGTCTTTGGAGTGTGGGAGGAAACCAAAGATCTCGGAGAAAACCCACGCGATCACGGGAAGAGCGTACAAACATTGTACAGACAGCACCCGTAGTCAGTTTCGAAACTGGGTCTCCGGCACCGAAAGCGCTGTAAGGCAGCAACTCCACTACTGCGCCACTGTGCCGAGTTGGGTTACAGAGCCTGTTTCTGTGCTCTGAATGGGGTAGAAAGAAAAATTCAACAATTATACTGGATTCGAAATAATGGAAAGGCATAAACAAAAAAAGTAGAAGTAATGATCTTTCACCCTCAGTTTAATGTTTAATCTTGTGGACGTTGGATCCTACCACTAATCTTTTTTTAATTACCTCTGGTAGTTAATATGCATTGGATACCAGGACAAAGTCTAATCACTTCACAGTTGATGTTAACATATAAACCGACTTGGACTGAATTTCAGATCTTAAAAGAGGCCTCCAGCAGTCCTTTCCTACCAAATTACCTCAGAGGTTCTGGTTGAGAAGCAAAAAAATGATGGTCAAATAAGTCAAAAACTGATGCCAACAGCAAAGAATACACTGATACTATGAGAGACAGAAGAGTCTCCAGGTGCAGGAATCTTGAATGAAGAACACAAAGTACAGGAGGAACTCTGGGTCAGGTAGCATCTGTGGAGGAAATGGACAGACAAGAATTCTGCACGGATCATTGATTTCTTTAACTTTACTGCTAACTTCCATCCTGCCCTCAAATTAACTTTGACTATCTCTGACACTTCTCTCTACTTTCTTGATCTCTTTCTTCATTACAGATGACAGACTATCGACTGACATCTGCTAAAAACCCATCGACTTCCACAATGATCTGGACAACACTTCCTCCCACCGCGTCTCTTGCAAAGAAGCCATCCCCTACTCTCAATTCCTCCATCTCTGTTGCATCTGAGTTGAGACTTTCCATTCTCGGGCATTTGAGATGTCATCTTTCTTTAGTAAAGATAGACACATAAAGCTGGAGTAACTCAGCAGGATAGGCAGCTTCTCTGGATAGAACGAAAGGGTGATGTTTCGAATCGAGACCCTTCCTCAGACTTTCTTTAGTAAACGTGGTTTCCCCCCTGCTGTCAGGGATTGATCACTCACCCGCATCTTCTCCATGTCCAGCAATTTTGCTCTCTCCCCCACCCCCAGACAGAATAAGGATAGAGTTCCTCTGGTCCTCATTTCTCACCTCATCAGCCTCCGCATTCAACACATGATTCTCTGATATTTCCGCCACATTTAACGTGATCCCACCACTAGTCACATCTTCCCTTCTCCACCCCTTTCTGCCTTCCCCAGTGACCAGTCCCTCCACAACTCCTCGGTACACTCATCCCTTCCCACCCAAACCATCTCCTCCCTGGACACTTTCCCGTGCAACTGCAGGAGATTTAACACCTGCCCCCATGGGTGTAAATCCTAAGGGGGGGGGGGGGGGTTGGGGTGTGGGCGACTGTACCCCCCCCCCCCCCCCCCCCATGTTTTGAGAAGTGGGGGACAATCTCCCCCATGTATTGTGCAACATGTTGCAGCAAAACCGAAGCCTCTGAAGTCGAGTCGGGTCGCAGCCGCAAGGACACCACAGCCTCCGAAGTCAGCCAGCTCCGTGATGGTAAGTCCACAGGCTCTGCGACTGGAGCCCTCAAAGTCGATTCCAGTTGGAGGTCGCCAGCTCCTAGAATCTAGCAGCCCGGGACTAGCTGCAGTTCCCAGGTTGCGCAAACTAAGTGAAAAAAAAATAGGCCTGTGGGCCAGATGATTTCGGGTTACGGGCCGGATTTGGCCCGTGGGCCGTAGGTTGCCGACCCCTGACCTAGATGGCAGGCCTCATTGTGTTTCTCCCCCCCCCCCCCCCCCCATGTTTTAAAAGCGATTTCCACCCCTGCCTGCTCCAATACCTCCTCCCTCACATTTTGTGTATCTTATTGTAAACCAGCTTCTGCAATTCTTTGAGTCCCATCCCCTTTGATGTCTCGATTTCACACCTCACCTTTCCTGATCTCTGTGTCTCCCTCTTCCCTGACTCTCAGTCTGAAGAAGGATCTTGACCCAAAACATCACCCATTCCTTCTCACCACAGATGCTGCCTGTCCCGCTGAGTTAACCCCAGCATTTTGTGTCTATCTGCAATTCCTTGTTTCTACATTTCGGGTCGAGATCCTTCTTCAGACCATTCTTGCATCATATGAGTATACTTAAAACCTGCAGCCTAAAGCAGGGGCCTAATTAGTCTATGGTGTTATATTTGAACCAGCCAGATAAATGGATACAGAGCAAGTACGCCACCAAGAAGGTGTTAATGAGCAATGGTACCTGAAACAAGTCAATTAGATGCAGAGAGCACTGATAGAGAGAGAGAGAGGAAGGAAGGTTTGAAACATTCGCTGGACCGTTACATCCGCTATAGGATCTTTGCTTTACACTGAAGCAAAATACATTTGTAACGATGCGAGGCAATTAGTGTGACTAGGAATCGTTTTGCAGGTGAGAGGGAGGAAACTCACACAATAAATAGCTCAATCTGCAAAAATAAAGTACAAAGCTAGTAAGTGATAATTGTACGATTGAGATGACAAAGGTTATCATAACTGGTCCCCTGAGCTATCATGAAGAGAAAAATCTTTAGCCACAGGCGAGTTCCCAGAGGAGTCATACAGTAATAAACTTAACTAAATGATGAGGGGGGGTCTCATTGAAACTTACCGAATAGTGAAAGGCCTGGGTAGAGTGGATGCGGAGAGGATGTTACCACCAGTGGGAGGGTCTTGGGCCAGAGGCCATAGCCTTAGAATCAAAGGACATACCTTTAGAAAGGAGATGAGGTGGAATTTCTTTAGTCAGAGGGTGGTAAATCTGTGGAATTCATTGTCATACAAGGCTGTGTAGGCTGTCAATTGATATTTTTAAGGCAGAGATTGATAGATTTTTGATTAGTACGGGGGTGTCAGGGATTATGGGGAGAAGGCAGGAGAATGGGGTTGAGAGGGAAAGAAAGATCAGCCGATTGAATGGTGAAGTAGACTTGATAAGCAGAATGGCCTTATTGTGCTCCTATGATTTTTGAACCTATAAACTAAATATACGTTAGAAGGGTCCTGACCTGAAACGTCACCCATTCATGTACTCCAGAGATGCTGCCTGATCCGCTGAGTTACTCCAGCACTTTGCATATTTTTTTGTGTAAACGAGCATTTGCAGTTTCCAGTATGTAAACAAAACTAATTGATCTGGATTTTAACAAATCAAAGTAATAATGCATGCTCTGATTTGGCTTCAGGACTGATTGTCTACAGTACAGGAAGTATGAGGAGGGAACCTTCACTGGCAATTTGAAGAGCCTCATGGACTACACTGAGCAGATGAAGGAGATGGTTACCTTCTATGTGGGATGCAGCTATTCCTTTGAGAGGGCAATATTGGAGGCCGGTGTTCCAATCCGTAACGTTGAACAAGGGTGTAATGTCAGCATGTACAAGGTAGGGACATTTTGAATAAATGAATGATTATTGTCACATATACCTAGGTTAAAGTTCAATCCACTCGAATAGTAGAATAAATCAAAGAGTCAAAAATCTCTGTAAAAAGGCCTTTACTAAGTCACCAAGGTGAAATAGAAAAACAACCAGTGATGTGCACAGAGCATCCACACCAAAGGCTGGCGCTGCTCAGACTGACGATACAGAGGACTTACACACATCTTTATACTGATAAAACAGCCATAAGCACATGGTTAATAACAAAGAAGCTTCACAATGAATCCCCTCAGTTATATTTGGGGAGGTACAAAGTATGAAGGGAGGCAGGCCAGCTGCGAAGGCAAGAACACTTCTATTGTATACCTTGCCTCTCCCATACAGCTTGCTGGTATCTTAATGCAATGCCACAATGCCGGGAACGACTCTTATCTTCATTCCCACTGAGACAGAACGTCGCCTTTTACAGGTTTCTGTATTCGTAGGCTTTTGCAGACATTTGAAGTGGCCAATATTTTAAATTGCTACCAGAATGCTGTGTACAAAATGGAGGTTAGTAACTATAACGGCTATAAAGCTAGTAAAATGGAGGATAGCCGCGTTAACTCTTACACCTAGGGTACCTATGTACAGTGAAAATCTTGCATACAACTGAGAAGGTACACAAGTGCCTAATAATTCATCCCATGGAGGATGCACATGATGCACCTATGCACATTGGCCATCCAGGTAATCACACTTTAAGGCTCTTCTAAAGAATGCAACACTGGGACGTTGTTTCTGTGACCAGGCACAAGTGTTGGTGCCGTCAAAGTTACAAAACTTTATGTGTCTTTTGTGTGTCTGCCGGGACTTGAGTGTATTAAGTTTAAGGAGAGTTTGGACAGACTTGAATTGTTTTCTCTGGAACGGCGAAGGCTGAGGGGAGATATAGAGTCATACAGTGTGGAAGCAGGCCCTTTGGCCCAACATAGATAGGACCAACATGTCCCATCTACATTTGTCCCACTTGCCTGTGTTTGTCCCATATCTCTCCAAACCTGTCCTATCCATTTACCTGTCTAATTTCTTCTTAGACGCTGCAATAGTCCCTGCCTCAGCTACCTCCTCTGGCAGCTTGTTCCATACACCCACCACCCTTTGTGTGGAAAAACGTTACCCCTTCAGAATCCTGTAAAATGTTTCCCCCTTCACTTTAAACCTGTGCACTCTGGTTCTCGATTCTCCCACTCTGGGCAAGAGACTCCATGCGGCCACCTGATCTATTCCTCTCATGATTTTATACACCTCCATAAAATCACCCCTCATCCTCCTGGGCTCCAGGGAGTAGAGTCCCAGCCCACTTTTTTTAAATTCTGATAGGCACAGACAGCTAGGGTAGACAGTCAGAATCTTTTCCCATACATCTACCACCCTTAGTGTAAAAAGTCTTCCATGTCTTTCTTTTATCCCAGCAAGATTTTGGGAAGAATTTTCTAAAAATTGTTAAAAGTGATTACTATGTGATATCATGCTCAAGGCTTCTTTAATGTTTTCCAGAATCTTTTTTAATATATTCTTTCCATCGCTTCTCCCGCCAGACAAACATAGCGTGCACCAGGGTCGGTGGCTTCCAATGTAACATGGTGGTCTCAATGCGACCCATTCCTGTTGAGAAGCTCGACGCAATTGTGCAAATAACTCATCCCGTGGAGGATGCACATGGTGCACCTATACACATTGGCCATCCAGGTAATCACACTTTGAGGCTCTTCCAAAGAATGCAACACTGCGACGTTGTTTCTGTGACCAGGTGCTGGTCAGAACGCATTTGGAGCATTGTGAGCAATTTGGGACCCACATCTCAGGAAGGATATGCTGGCACTGGAGATGGTCCAGGGGAGGTTTACAAGAACAATCCCAGGAATGATTGGGTTATTAATTGATGGACGTTTGACAATAAACAATAGGTGCAGGAGTAGGCCATTTGGCCCTTCGAGTCAGCACCGCCATTCAATGTGATCATGGCTGACCATCCCCAATCAGTACCCTGTTCCTGCCTTCTCCCCATATCCCCTGACTCCACTATTTTTAAGAGCCCTATCTAGCTTTGTCTTGAAAACATCCAGAGAATCTGCTTCCGAAG
This sequence comes from Leucoraja erinaceus, assembly GCF_028641065.1. Taxonomy (NCBI): domain Eukaryota; kingdom Metazoa; phylum Chordata; class Chondrichthyes; order Rajiformes; family Rajidae; genus Leucoraja; species Leucoraja erinaceus. The sequence goes on from NC_073385.1 coordinate 17,565,221, forward strand.
AATTCCACAGACTTGCCATTCTCTGTGAGAAAAAGTATTTCCTCGTCTCCGTTCTAAATGGCTTACTCCTTATTCTTAAACTGTGGCCCCTGGTTCTGGACTCTCCCAACATCGGGAACATGTTTCCTGCCTCTAGCATGTCCAAGCCCTTAACAATCTTCGGCACTGCCCCTTAACAATCTTAACGGCACTTTCCTAATTAAACACGCTGGAGTTTCCTCTGAGCGGGAACTTCTTTGAAACTTTCGAATAGTGAAAGTCCTTGGGTAGAGTGGATATAGAGAGTGTCTGGCCAAGGCTTAGCCTCAGAATGAAAGGACTTCGCTTTAGAAAGAGATGATAAGGATTGATAGATTCCTGTTTAGTACAGGTTAGGGTTATGGAGAGGAGGCAGGAGATTGGAGTTGTGAGGGAGAGATAGATCAGCATGAATGAATGGCAGAGTAGACATGATGGGCCAAATGGCCTAATTCTGCTCCTGTCACTAATGAACTTATGAAAGCAAACTGATCCTCAACTGTATTCTGCTCTTCAGTCAAGAGTTTTATTGTCTTGTGTCCCAGGTGGGACAATGAAATTTTTACTTGCTGCTGCACAACAGAATTATAGGGGTGGTATAGTGGCATAGTCAACAGATGACATTTTGAAACAGTCCTACCATCAGCAAGGTTGTTGAAGAGTAGTTTAGTTTAATTTGGCTTAGTTTATGCTCCGTAGCATTTAGTTTGTTATTGGTGCATGTACCAAGGGACAGTGAAAAGCTCTTTCATTTGCGTACGATCCAGTAGGCAAATAGACTATACATGATTACAATCCAGCCGTGTACAGTTACAGGGTATCAGATACAGGGTAAAATGTTTAGTGCAAGATCAAGTCCAGTATCACACACCATTTCTGATTTAATCATTTCTGGCTGCCTGCCTTCCACGGCCTCCAACCGTATAATTTCCCAGCCCCACACAGCCCTGTTTTACCTTCTCCCCCAAATCCATAAACATAACTGCCGTGGCAGACCCATGGTTGCTGCCTACTCCTGTCCAACGGAAATTATTTCCACGTACCTCGACTCCAACCTATCCCCCTCCGTCCAATCTCTCCCGACCTATGTCCAAGATACCTTACATGCCCTTCATCTCTTCAATGACTTCCGCTTTCCGAGCCCTCATCTTTACTATGGACGTTCAGTCACTCTACTCCTCCATCCCCCATCAGGAAGGCATTAAAGCCCTCCGTTTCTTCCTCGACCGCAGAACCATCCAATTTCCCTCTACTAACACTCTACTCCACCTAGTGGAGCTGGTCCCCACCCTCAACAACTTCTCCTTTGACTCCTCCCACTTTCTCCAAGTCTAAAGCGTAGCTATGGGTACCCGCATGGGCACCAGCTATGCCTGCCTCTATGAAGGGTACGTCGAACAATCCCTGTTCCAAGCGTACACTGGCCCTATCCCCGAATTCTATCTCCGTAGCATTGATGACTGCATCGGTGCTACCTCCTGCACCCATGCAGAACTCATGGACTTCATCAACTTCACCACCAATTTCCATCCTGCACTCAAATTTACTTGGACCATCTCCGACATCTCCCTCCCCTTGATCTCACCATCTCCATCACAGGAGATAGACTATTGACTGACATCTATTACTAACCTACTGACTCCCACAACTATCTCGACTACATTTCTTTCCACCCTGCTTCCTGCAAATAACTCTATCCTCTACTCCCAATTCCTCCGGCTATGCTGCATCTGCACCCAAGATAAGGTGTTCCATACCAGGACATCCTGTCCTTATTCTTTAGGTAACGGGAGTTTCCCCCTCCCATCACAGATCAGACCCTCACTTGTATCTCCTCGGTACCCCGCAGCTCCACCCTTGCTCCCCCTCCCCCTAGTCGCAACAGATACGGAGTCCCCCGAGTCCTTGCCTTCCACCCCATCAGCCGTGGCATACAACGCATAATCCTCCGAAATTTCCGCCACCTCCAACGGGATCCCACCACTAGCCCCTTTTTCACCCATATCCACCCCTTTCCGCCTTCCGCAGAGACTGTTCCCTCCGCAACACCCTGGTTAACTCATCCCTTCCCATCCAAACCACCCCCTCCCCAGGTATCTTCCCCAGCAACTGCAGAAGATGCAACACCTGTCGCTGGACCTCGTCTCTCGATTCTGTCCAGGGACCCCAACAGTCTTTTCAGGTTAGGCAGAGGTTTCGCTTGCACCTCCTCCAACCTCATCCATTGTTCAAGATGTGGACTCTTACACATCGTTTTGCGGAACACCTTCGCGGATCGTTTCGAGGAACACCTTCGCTCAGCCCGCCTGAATCTACCTGATCTCCCAGTTGCCGGCGGCTTTAATTCTTTTTCCCACTCCTACACAGACCTTTCTGTTCTAGGTCTCCTCCATTGTCAGAGTGAGGCTAAACACAAATTGGAGAAACAGCATCTCATATTTCACTTGGGCAGCTTACAACCAAGTGGTATGAATTTTGATTTCTCTCACTTCAGGTAGCCCCGGCATTCCCTCTCTCTCTTTCTCTATCCCCCCCCCCACCCCCACCCAAGTCGCACTAGTTTCTCGTTTTTACCCTACAAACAGCTAACAATGGCCTGTTTCCTTTATCATCATTATATCTTTTCTGCATATCTCATCACATCACCTTCTACATCTATCGTTTCCATTATCCCTAACCAGTCTGAAGAAGGGTCTCAATCCGAAACGTCACCCATTCTTTCTCTCCAGAGATGCTGCCTAGCCCGCTGAGTTACTCAGGCTCATATGTGTCTATCTTCGATTTAAACCAGCATCCGCAGTTCCTTCCTACACATAAAGTCCAGTAAAGTCCGATTAAAGATAATGAGGTAGATGGAAGGTCGGGAACGCTCGCTATTTGGTCGTCGTTTTTTCATGTCCATCTTGTTACAAACGTTGGCCTCGCTGTCATCGTCCGTCCTGAAAAGGACGCAAGCTTCCGGCGACAATCAGTGGATGATGGTGGTAGCAGAATTAGCTCGGGATACTTCCAGTTTCCAGCCCCGCGACGTGGACGCTTCTGCTATGGGGCCCTCTATTTGGTGAGAGGATGGTTCAGTTGTCTGATAACAGCTGGGAAGAAACTGTCCCTGCATCTGTAGGTGTGTGCTTTCACACTTCTGTACCTCTTGCCCCGATGGGCAGAAGATGTAATATCTGTTTGCATCCTTGGTCTATTCGGGTTGGTTTTAATGTTTCTCCGATGTACGTCGGTACTAAAACTGGTTCTACTTGCCTTCCCCCAGGGTCGATTGGGATTGACGATTTGTCCACGCCAGACTTTGGGGATGCGGTTGATGCTCACCCTGGCGATGTGCCCGTCTTCTGGGGCTGTGGAGTCACCGGAGCAGAGGCTGTTTGCAGCATCAGTAAGATATTGCCATCAGAGACCTTTAGAGATACAACGCCGAAACAGGCTCCTCGGCCCACCTAGTCCGCGCCGACCAGCGATCACCCCGTACACTAACATGTTTAAGAAAGAACTGAAGATGCTGGAAAAATCGAAGGTAGACAGAAAATGCTGGAGAAACTCAGCGGGTGAGGCAGCATCTATGGAGAGAAGGAATAGGCGACGTTTTGGGTCTATTCCTTCGTCGTCTATTCCTTCTCTCTATAGATGCTGCCTCACCCGCTGAGTTTCTCCAGCATTTTTGGTCTACCGTACACTCACATTATCTACACACTAGGGGGCAATTTTACCGAGGCCAATTAACCTACAAACCTGCACATCTTCGGGAGGAAACAGGAGCACCTGGAGAAAACCCACGCAGGTCACGGGGGAGAACGTTCAAACTCTGTACACACAGCACCAGTAGTCAGGATCGAACCCAGGCCTCCGGTGCTGTAAGGCAGCAACTCTACTGCTGTGTCACTGTGCCGCCCCACCACCTGTGAGGCAAAGCCTAGCTCTCCCATGCAGCTGGCAAAATGGGCCAAACTCAAAGCAAGCTGGAATCTTTACCACTGCTGGGGAGGCAAATAGGATGTATCTCTGACTGTGCAGTGCTCCCTCACTACTGCATGGTCAGAAGCATGTGTTCCACTTACAGCAGTGGAGCTTCATGCTCGGACACGCTCAGTCAGAAGTGGAACAGCGGCCCGCCCAATCTTACATTCCTGCAAACCAAACTTAATTCCTTCCCACCCAAACCAGTGCATTCCGTTGCGAAAAACATCATTGCTGGCTGCCTCCGTCAAACAGAAGGGCTTCACAAACATGTCATGGATCAAGAGTATTTTAATCATCATATACACTGTGAACAGAACAATTAAATTCTTACAAAGAATTGTAGATGCTGGTTTATACCAAAGACAGACACAGTGCTGGAGTATCTCAGCGGGTCACACAGCATCTGTGGAGAAAAAGGATAAGTGACATTTCGGATTGGGACTCATCTTAAAGGGCCTGTCCCACTTGGCGATTTTTTTCGGCAACTGCCGGCATCATGGATTGACGTATCAGGTCACAGAAAAAGTTGCAGCGTGATGACGTATTGACGCGCGGTGTTTCCTCGAGCGTCGCAACATTTTATTTTGTTGCCGCTGTATTTTGAAATGTTCAAAATCTTTCGACGACCCTGATACGTCAGTCAATGACACCAGCACTCGCCGAAAACATTCGCCAAGTGGAACAGACCCTTAAGTCTGAAGAAGGGTCCCAACCTGAAACACCACCTATCCTTTTTCTCCAGAGATGCTGCCCGACGTGCTGAGTTATTCCAGCACTTTGTGTCTATCTTTGAAATTCTTACTGCTGCAGCTTTATAAACACATTAGTGCAATAACACAACAAATAGATATGCAATAAAAAATCATCCAATAAGCACAATTTTGTAATCCATTACAGAGAACTTGCACTTTTTATACAAGTCACAGTTGAAATATCATAACTAAAAATCATAAATAATGCAGGTAGTGGTTGTATGGAATGAGCTGCCAGAGGGGGTAGTTGAGGCAGGTACTATAACAGCATTTGGAAGACATTAAGCACCTGTCCCACTATACGAGTTTACCCAAGAGCTCTCCCGAGTCTTAAAAAAAAATCAAACTCGTGGCAAGTACGTAGCGGGTACGTCGGAGCTCGGGACGTCTCTTAGCGGCTCGTAACGCTAATGGCAGGTGCTCGGGAAACGCGGTAAGCTCGTGCAGTTTTTTCAACAGTGCGAAGAGTGTTCACGAGAGCCCCGAGTACCTACGAACGGCTATTACCGTAATTCTCCGAGTTGGAAACGGGAGAGAACTTGAATTACCTCGTACAGTGGGACAGGCCCTTCAGGCTAGGTACATGGACAATAAAGGATTAGAGAGATATGGGCCAAACATGGGGAAATGTAGGTGGGGTAGCTCTGTTGGTGAAGGATGAAATTCAGTCCCTTGCGAGGGGTGACAGGGACTGACGATGTAGTCAATTGAGGAATTGTATATGTAAGAAGACACTAATAGGAGTTATTCGGCCCCTCGAGCCAGCACCGCCATTCAACATGATCATGGCTGATCATCCACAATCAGTACCCCGTTCCTGCCTTCTCCCCATATCCCCGGACTCCGCTTTCTTTATGAGCCCTATCAAGCTCTCTTGAAAGTATCCAGAGAATCGGCCTCCACCGCCCTCTGAGGGAGAGAATTCCACAGACTCCAAGATGGATTCTTAAAGCAACTTGTATTAGAGCCTACCAGATAGAAGGCAATTCTGGATTTAGTGTTGTCTAATGAACCAGATTAGGTGATCTAAGGGAACACAAGGTAAAGGTGCCACTAGGAGGTAGTGACCATAATATGATAAGTTTTAATTTACAATTTGAGAGAGAGAAGGTTAAATCAGAAGTGTCAGTGTTGCAGTTGAACAAAGGGGACTATGAAGGCATGAGAGAGGAGCTGGCCAAGGTCGACTTGAAAAGGATCCTAGCAGGAATGACGGTGGAACAGCAATGGCAGGAATTTCTGGGCATAATCCAGAAGATGCAGGATCATTTCATTCCAAAGAGGAAGAATGATTCTAAGGGGAGTAAGAGGCAACTGTGGCGGTATAAAACTAAAAGAAAAGGTGTATAACATAGCAAAGAGTAGCGGGAAGCCAGAGGATTGTGAAACTTTCAAAGGACATCAGGGCAAAAGAGGAAGTACGAAGGTAAGCTCGGCAAGAATATAAAGAAGGATAGTAAAAGCTTCTTTAGGTATGTTAAGAGAAAAAGATTAGTAAAGACAACTGTGGGTCTCTTGAAGACGGAATCAGGTGAAATTGTTAAGGGGAACAAGGAAATGGCAGAAGAGTTGAACAGGCACTTTGGGTTCTGTCTTTACTGAGGAAGACACAAACAATCTCCCAGATGTACTGGAGTACAGAGGATCTTGGGAGACAGAAGGACTGAAAGAAATTTACATTAGACGAGAAATAGTATTGGGTAGACTGATGGGTCTGAAGGCTGATAAATCCCCTGATGGTCTGCATCCCAGGGTACTCGAGGTGGCTCTAGAAATTGTGGACGCATTGGTGATCATTTCCAATGTTCTATAGATTCAGGATCAGTTTCTGTGGATTGGAGGGTAGCTAATGTTATCCTACCTTTCAAGAAAAGAGCGAGAGAGAAAATGGGGAATTATAGACCAATTAGCCTGACTGGTGGTGGGGAAGATGCTGGAGACAATTATTAAAGAGGTAATAATGGGGCATTTGGATAGCAGTAAAAGGATTAGTCCAAGTCAGCATGGATTTATGAAGGGGGAATCCTGCTTGAGTAATCTTGGAATTTTTTGAGGATGTGACAAATAAAATGGTTGAAGGAGAGCCAGTGGATGTAGTGTGTCTGGACTTTTGGAAAGCCTTTGATAAGGTCCCACACAGGAGATTAGTGGGCAAAATTCGAGCTCATGGTATTGGGGGTAGAGTATCGATATGGATAGAAAATTGGTTGGCAGACGGGAAACAAAGAGTAGGAATAAACGGGTTCCTGTCAGAATGGCAGGCAGTGACTAGTGGGGTGCTGCAAGGCTCGGTGCTGGGGCCACAACTATTTACAATATATAGTATATTAATGATTTAGATGATGGAATTAAAAGTAATACTAGCAAATTTGCAGATGATACAGAACTGGGTGGCAGTGTGAACTGCGAAGAGGATGCTATGAGGATGCAGGGTGACTTGGACAGGTTGAGTGAGTGGGCAGATGCATGGCAGATGCAGTTTAATGTAGATAAATGTGAGGTTATCCACTTTGGTGGCAAGAACAAGGAGGCAGGTTATTATCCCAGGATGGCGGGACTGTCATATACTGAGAGAATGGAGCGGCTGGGCTTGTACATTCTGGAGTTCAGAAGGATGAGAGGCTATTTATTGAAATGTATAAGATTGTTAAGGGTTTGGACACGCCAGAGGCAGGAAACATGTTCCCGATGTTGGGGGAGTCCAGAACCAGGGGCCACAGTCTAAGAATAAAGGGGAGCCATTTAAAACTGAGTTGAGAAAAAACTTTTTCACCCAGAGAGTTGTGAATTTGTGGAATTCTCTGCCACAGAAGGCAGTAGAGGCCAATTCACTGGATGAATTTAAAAGAGTTAGATAGCGTTCTGGGGGCTAGCGGAATCAAGGGATATGGGGAGAAGGGGTTACTGATTGTGGATGATCAGCCATGATCACAATGAATGGCGGTGCTGGCTTGAAGGCCGAATGGCCTCCTCCTGCACCTATTTTCTATGTTTCTAACGAGGTACTGTAGATGGGAGGTCAGGACTGTACACGATTGTGAAATGCAATAGAAGTTGATTCCATTCTTTAATGATATAACTGGTTTATTTCCTCTTCAGAATCCCCCCTGGCATTCACCCATGCTCCCGGCTGCATGTTCCTTACTGACCTGAGGAGTGAGGAGAAGCTGGCTGATGGTTGTGTCAGCAGCGTTGAGACCCCTCAGGTGTTCTGCATTTCTCAGAACCCACCCCATTACAGTGTGGCCTCGCGCTCTGCTGTGGAGAAAATCACGGCGCTGGATAGACTGATTCAGCAAGATCCAGGTAAGATGTTGCATTTAACCATGAGTGCCCCAGCCCTGGTTTAGATGTGAGACACAAAGAAGGGAACCATCTCCTTCATCTACTCCGTGTAGTCCATGAGGCTCTTCAAATTGCCAGTGAAGGTTCCCTCCTCATACTATCTGTACTGTAGACAATCAGTCCTGAAGCCAAATCAGAGCATGAATTTTGACTTTACTTTTGAGTTTAGGAGCAAAGAGGTCCTACTGCAGTTGTACAGGGCCCGGGTGAGACTGCACCTGGAGTATTGTGTGCAATTCTGGCCTATGTGAGGAAGGACATTATTGCTATTGAGGGAGTGCAGCGTAGGTTCACAAGGTTATTTCCCGGGATGGCGGGACTGACATATAATGGAAGAATGGGTTCACTGAGCTTGGATGCACTGGAATTTAGAAGGATGAGAGGGCATCTTATGGAAACATATAAAGGGATTGGACAGGCTAGATGCAGGAAAAATGTCCCCGATGTTGGGTGAGTCCAGAACCAGGGGTCACAGTTTAAGAATAAGGGGTAGGCCATTTAGGACTGAGATGAGGAAAAAACTTTCTCACCCATAGAGTTGTGAATCTGTGGAATTCTCTGCCACAGAAGGCAGTGCAGGCCAATTCACTGGATGTTTTGAAGAGAGTTAGATTTAGCTCTTAGGGTTAAAGGAATCAAGGGATGTGAGGAAAAATCCGGAACGGGGTTCTGATTTTAGATGATCAGCCACGATCATATTGAATGGCGGTGCTGGCTCGAAAGCCGAATGGCCTACTCCTGCACCTATTTTTTTTTAAATGTTTCGTCTAAGTTTCTACTTCATTTTGTTAAAATCCAGATGAATTAGTTTGTTTACATACATGAAACTGCAGATACTCATTTACAAAAAAAAAAACGTTAAGTGCTGGAGTAAATCAGCGAACAGGCTGCATCTCTGGAGAAAAGGAATAGGTGACGTTTCAGGTCGTGACCCTTCTTTGGAACCTTTTTCAGACCCAGAGCGTTCAGAGTCTGAAGAAGGGTCCTGATCTGAAACATCATCCCCGTTCCTGCCTTCTCCCCATATCCCCTGACTCCGCTATTTTTAAGAGCCCTATCATGCATCCAGAGAACCTGCCTCCACCGCCCTCTGAGGCAGAGAATTCCACAGACTCACCACTCTGTGTGAGGGGGCGGTGTATCCACCTGGCTTATTTAACAGATTCCATCTCTGTCTTCCCTGCAACCACCCCAATCCCTCCATTATTGTGACGGCAGAAAGATCATGAACCTCTGCCGCACCCCCTTCACCATCACTCTAGGGTCAGGTACAATGCCTTTAGAAGATGCATTGCTGTGATTACCAACTTCCACAGAAGAAGTGTGAATGAAAGAACTGCAGATGCAGGCTTAAATCGAAGGTAGACACAAAATGCTGGAGTAACTCCGCGGGACAGACAGCATCTCTGGAGAGAAGGAATGGGCGACGTTTCGAGTCGAGACCCTTCTTCAGCAGAAGAAGTTTGTTTGTCTCTCATTTGTCCACGGATACATTAATTCCCCACTCCCAATCTGATGTTCTTCCGTCCAGCCTTGGTTAATTCTCCACCTCAACCACTACCTTAATCATGTTGGATTTCATACCTCTACCACCAACTGAGTCTGAAAGAAAGTCCCGACCAGAAATGTCAACGATCCATGTTCTCCAGAGATGCTGCTTGACCCGCTGAGTTGCTCCAGCATTTTGTGCCTTTCTTTGACGATGTTGGCTGTGAAGAGTAGATGGAGTCAACGGTGGAGATTCTGCTCTTTGTGCCGGACCCCGCCACATCTACGACCCTGGAATAAGTTTCAAAGTTTACAAGCTTGGCATTGGAAGGCATAGCTTCCAAAGATGGTCACTTAATTTTGGGCGTAATCAGGAAAAATTAGCACAGAGAACAGATTCAGTGCTATTGGGGATTACACTAATCCCAACACGGGAGCTGAGAGCGGACATCTAGAATAGAAAGCCGATTAGCACTGAAGGAGGCGGCAGAAGAGTTTATAGACAATAGACAATAGGTGCAGGAGTAGGCCATTCAGCCCTTCGAGCCAGCACCACCATTCAATGTGATCATGGCTGATCATCCACAATCAGTACCCCGTTCCTGCCTTCTCCCCATATCCCCTGACTCCGCTATTTTTAAGAGCCCTATCTAGCTCTCTTGAAAGCATCCAGAGAACCTGCCTCCACCGCCCTCTGAGGAAGAGAATTCCACAGACTCACCACTCTCTGTGAGAAAAAGTGCTTCCTCGTCTCTGTTTTAAATGGCTTACTCCTTATTCTTAAGCTGTGGCCCCTGGTTCTGGACTCCCCCAACATCGGGAACATGTTTCCTGCCTCTAGCATGTCCAAGCCCTTAACAATCTTATATGTTTCAATGAGATCACCTCTCATCCTTCTAAACTCCAGTGTGTGCAAGCCCAGCTGCTGCATTCTCTCAGCATATGACAGTCCCGCCATCCCGGGAATTAACCTTGTAAACCTGCGCTGCACTCCCTCAATAGCAAGAATTATTCTTAAACTGTGGCCCCTGGTTCTGAACTCCCCAACTGTGAATGAGATCAGGACAACAGTAACACTAATAGTTTGTACACAGTATAATTGTAATTCAAGTTCAAGTTTATTGTCATGTGTCCCTGATAGGACAATGAAATTCTTGCTTTGCTTCAGCACACATAACATAATTGGCATTGACTACAAAACACATGAATAAATAAACTGATAAAGTGCAAAATAACAGATAATGGGTTATTAATGTTCAGAGTTTTGTCCGAGCCAGGTTTAATAGCCTGATGGCTGTGGGGAAGTAGCTATTCCTGAACCTGGTTGTTGCAGTCTTCAGGCTGCTGTACCTTCTTCCTGAAGGTAACAGGGAGATGAGTGTGTGGCCAGGATGGTGTGGGTCTTTGATGATACTGCCAGCCTTTTTGAGGCAGTGACTTTGATAAATCCCCTCGATCCAGACTCAGATCCAAATAAACCCCGCATTGTAATGCAATGCCTACCTCTTATCAAGGGCACAGTGGTAGAGGCTGCTCTCTCTCAGAAACCTGCATTCAATTCTGACCTTGGCTGCTGTCTGTATGGAGTTTGCACCTTCTCCGTGTGACCACGTGGTTTTCTCCCGGGTGCTCTGGTTTCCTCGTACATCCCAAAGACGTGCGGGTTTGCAGATTGATTGCCCTCTGTAAATGACCCCGAGTGTGTCGAGAGTGGATGAGCAAGTGGGATAATGTAGGATTTGTGTGACCTGGTGATGAATGGTCGGCCTGGATTCGGCAGGCCAAAGGGTCTGTTTCCTTGCTGTATTTCTAAACTAATCTACACATGCAAAACTGCAACAGCACTTGCTGTGTGTAAGAAGGAACTGCAGATGCTGGTTTACACTGAAGATAAACACAAAATGCTGGAGTAACTCAGTGGGATTATGGGGAGAGTTGAGGAGAATCGGGAAAGATAGATCAACCATGATTGTATAGGCTTGATGGGCCAAATGGTCTAATTTTGCTCCTATCACATGAACTTATGACTGGTAACATCTCTGGAGAGAAGGAATAGGTGAAGCTTCGGGTCACGACCCAAAACGTCACCCATTCCTTCTCTCCGGAGATGCTGAGTTACTCCAGCAATTTAAGTCTATTTACAAGGTTTGCTCTGTTTTGATCTCAAATAGTGAGAGGCCTGGATAGAGTGCATGTGGAGAAGATGTTTCCACTAGTGGGAGAGTCTAGGACCAGAGGTCATAACCTCAGAATAAAAGGACATTCTGTAAGGAAGGAGATGAGGAGGAACTTCTTTAGTCAGAGGGTGGTGAATCTGTGGAATTCATTGCCAGAGACATTGGAGGCCAAGTCAATGGATATTTTTAAGGCAGAGATATATAGATTCTTGATTAGTACGGGTGTCAGGGGTTATGGGGTGAAGGCAGAACGGGTTTGAGAGGGAAAGATAGATCTGCCTTGATTGAATGGCAGAGTAGATTTGATGGGCCGGATAGCCTAGTTCTGCTTCTATCACTTATGAACATAACTGGATAGCTGGACGGAAACAGTTGGAATTGAGACATATGTGTTTGTATGTTCGGCAGGTGATCGAGGGATCGAGCATCTGCTGATCGAAGACCAGCTGCTGAAAGTTTGCCTCTCACTGTCTCATGCAAAGTCTGTGCTGATAACCACTGGCTTTCCAACCCACTTCAACCACCAGCCCCCAGAGGAGACAGATGGTCCTCCAGGAGCCATTGCCATGGCAGCCATGCTGCAGGCCCTGAAGAAAAGCATTACCATAGTAACGGATCAAAGAGCCTTGGAATTAAACAAGAAGATCGTTGAAGAGGCTGTCGAACAAGGTGCTATTTTTTTTTCCTATTCTGTGAAGATTAACAATCTGCCTTGGGTTCTGATGCAGGAGTGCCTTCACTCCTGCATCAGAGGAGTGGTGCAGAGGAGGTGGTGGGAGGAGATAGTTTCAATGTTTTGGAGTCATCTAAAGAAGCACCGAATCGCCAAGGGCAGCAGAGTAGTGGAGCCGCTGCCTCACGGCGCCAGAGACCCAGGTTTGGTCCTGACCACAGGTGCTGTCTGTGCGGAGTTTGTACGTTCTTCCAAAGACGTGGAGGTTAATTGGCTTCTGTAAATTGTAAATTGTCCCTGGCGTGTAGGATCCTGTGTGGGTTTTCTCCGGGAGCTCCGGTTTCCTCCCACACTCCAAAAACGCACAGGTTTGTGCGTTAATTGGCTTCTGTAAAAATTGTAAATTGTCCCTAGTGTGTGCAGGATAGTGTTAGTGTACGAGGTGGTCGCTGGTCGACGCGGACTCGGTGGGCCGAAGGGCCTGTTTCCGCACTGTATCTCTAAAACAAAAAAAAAATATCTGCTTCCTTTTTCTCCTCTTAGGACTAATGAAAGCTGCTGTGCCTGTTGTCAGCTACCAGGATGTTGGCGAGGATTCACCCCTGCTGTTCTTATGCCATGAAGGCAAGCCGCAGTTTCCAAGGTAAACCCTGATTGTATAAGTGTTGGGAGTCAACGGTACACTGTGTACCGGAGAAGCTAGAGTTACTCATGAAGGAATATCATGAGAGGAATAGATCGGGTAATGCACAGAATCTTTTGCCCAGAGGGGAATCAAGAACCATAGGATATAGGTTCAAGGTGAAGGGGAAAATATTTAATTGGAACTTTTTCACACAAAGATTGGTGGGTGTATGGAACAAGCTGCCAGAGGAGGTAGTTGAGGCAGGGACTATCCGAACGGTTAAAAAACAGTTGGACAGGTACATGGATAGGACAGGTTTGGAGAGATATGGACCAAAGCGCAGGCAGGTAGGACTAGTGTAGCTGGGACATGTTGGCCGGTGTGGGCAAGTTGGGCCGAAGGGCTTGTTTCCGCACTGTATCACTCTGTGACTCTACAATGGGGCATCATCAACAAAGCCAATGCTCAACTCCCTGAGACCCAAATCCACAACTCCCTGAAAATTGCAACACAAGTAGATAGAGCGGTAAAGAAGGCATACGGTATGCTCGCCTTCATTGGTCGCGACACTGTGTATAAGAGTCAGGAAGTCACGATGCAGCTTCATGGGACTTTAGTTAGGCCCCATCTGGAGTATTGCGTGCAGTTCTGGTCACCACATTACAGGAAGGATGCGGAGGCTTTGGAGGAGGTGCAGAAGAGGTTTACCAGAATGCTGCCTGGATTAGAGGGCATTAGTTGTAAGGAGAGGACAGACTTAGCCTAATATCTCTGGAACATCGGAGGTTGAGAGAAGACCTGAGAGAAGTATAAAATAAGAGGCATAGATAGGGTAGACGGTCGTTCCCAGTGGATATGTCCAACACTAGAAGGCATGAGCTTTAATGTGAAATTACAAGTTCGTGGCTTGATCGCCGCGACGCGAGGGCCCAAACGCCGCTGGCTACGGGAGCCAAGATCAACGGAATGCTCGTGGCCCCCGACCACGGGAGAACAAAGAAGGGAAGAGATTGAACTTTTTTTCGTCTTCCATCGCAGTGGGCAATGTGGAGGAGTCACTGTGGTGGATGTTCATGTTCAAATGTGTTTTGTGTGTTCTGTTGCTTTTTAATGGTATGATTGTATGGCAAACAAAATTCTTCATATGTTGCAAAACATACTTGGCTAATAAAGTGTGATTATGATTATGACAAGTTGTAGGAGTTATCTCTGCCTTAAAAACATCCACTGACATGGCCTCCACAGCCCTCTGGGGCAATGAGTTCCACAGATTAACTACTCTCTGACTAAAGAAGTTCCTCCTCACCTCCTTCCTAAAAGAGCGCCTTTTAATTCTGAGGCTATGACCTCTGATCCACCAGTTGAAACATCCTTTCCATATCCACTCTATCTAAGCCTTTCATTATTTTGCAAGTCACTATACGGTTCCCCCTGAACCTTCTAAATACCAATGAGTAGAGGCCCAGTGCTGTCAAAAACGCATCATATGCTAACCCACTCCTTCCTGGAATCATTCTTGTAAACCTCCTCTGGACCCTCTCCAGTCAGCACATCCTTCCTCAGATATGGGGCCCAAATCTGCTCACTGTACTCCAAATGCAGCCTGACCAGCTCCTTCAAGAGCCTCAGCATTACATCTCTGTTTTTGTATTCCAGTCCTCTGGATATTAATGTCCTCTTGGCATTGAATTTGCCAAATTTGGGAAATTAGCAAAGTTTAAAGGAGATGTGCGGGCAAGTTTTTTTTTTTCACACAGAAAGTGATGGGTGCCTGGAATGCGTTGCCAGGGCTAATGGTGGAGCTAGATACAATAGTGGTGTTTAAGAGGCTTTTAGTTAGGCACACGGATATGCAGAGAATGGAGGGATATGTTCCTGTACTGTCCGATGTTCTATGACTTCATTGTCAATAAGATTCCATCAGTAAATGTTAGGGGACGATTTCTGAATAATAAGACATCAGCCAAACCAGGGGGTGCTTGTGCAAGAGATATTTTTGGGAAACTGGTGGGAGAGTGTGGTTCTTGTACAATGGTACGATAACAAAACTACCGTACAACGGGCGGAACAGCGAGCGAGGTCCCTGTACATTGGGATATCATGAATAAAATATGGAGAGGGGGTTCCTGTACAAAGTCCTGTACCTTGCTGCATCACCCACCAGTAACACTTAGGACTTGAGGAACATTGTTGCAGCCTGCTTTGCAGCACACAACCCAGCGGTATGAATATTGATTTCTCTAACTTCAAGTACCCCTTGCATCCCCTCTCTCTACATGTTCCCCCCACCCTAATCGTCCTACTAGTTTCACTGTTGTCCTGCTTAGTTTCACTCTTTGCACCACTCGTTATCATCTTCTCTGCAACCAACAATGGACCATTGTGGGCTCCACATTTCCTTCATCATCGTAGCTGGCTTTGATTTGTCCTTTTGCATACTTTATATTCATTTGTTCAAAAGCATACTGGATAGCCACCAGGTGGTCACAGAAGTGGAAGGCAACCTCATCTCCATTACACAGCTACATCTCTTCGCCAGATAAAAGCTGTCCAGGGTCTGACCTCCCCAGAGGAGCATGGGTGAAGCTCAACAGACTTGGTACTGGAGTTGGGTGTTTCAATGCCAGCGTGTGGAGATGGGGGCTCCGCCAGAGCCCAGCCTGTGAATGTGGAGCAGAACAACAGACAGCCAGCCAACCATGTCATCTCTGGGTGCCCGCTCTACCACCCACCAAATGGAGCTCAGGGCCTGGCAGACATTGACGCCAACGGAGACAACAACCTGGCTGCTCAACACCCGGCTTGAGATCTAACTATTCCTTTGGTTTATGTTTCATTCGCAAGAAGATTTGCACCATTTAATATCTTTCGTTTCCCTCTCCCCTGATTTTCATTCCGAAGATGGGTCTCGACCCAAAACGTCACCTATTCCTTACTCCAGCACTTTGTGTTCATCTTGAGTTTTAACACCTCTGCTCACTAATTAGAAATGTAAAAAGGTTTCAAGGTCAGTTTATTGTCACGTGTACCAATTAATGTACAGTGAAATTTGAATTACCATACAGCCATGCTAAGAAAAAAGCAACAAGACACACAACTACATAAAAGTTAACATAAATTCCACCACAGCAGATTCTCCACGTTCCTCACTGTGATGGAGGGCAATAAAGTCTAATCTTCTTCCTCTATTCTCACGCCGTCGGAGCGATCGAAGCTCCCCTATCGGGGAGGTCGAAGCTCCTGCAGCTCGGAGCTCCTGAAGTCGGTCTCTAACCAGAGACGGTGAGCCCCACAGTATTAAAGTCCGCAGGGTCCCCCGGTTGGAGCTCCCAAAGTTGGTCTCCAGCAAGAGGCCGCCATCTCCTCGATGTTTGGCCGCAGTGCGGACGGAGATACAATACGGAAAAAAAATTGCATCTCAGTCGAGGTAAGAGATAAAAAAATGTTTCCCCACCCCCCTCCCCACATAAAACAAGCTAAAGACCACTAAAACATACAGTATAGGAGTAAAGAGGTTCTTCTGCAGTTGTATAGTGGGCATGTGGGTGTGACTATTAATGATTTTTGCATTCCTGTTTGAAAATGGACAGGTTTGACCACCTTGTAGCCATAGAGCGAGCGGGGATGGCTGCAGATGGCAATTACTACAACGCACGGCAAGTGAACATCAAGCATTTGGTGGATCCTATTGACAAACTGTTCTTGGCAGCAGAAAACATCCCTGGAATCGTCACAACCGGTAAGTCCATCTTTATGACATCCTCCCTACAGTAGACTGACCAAAACTGAACGCAATATTCCATCTGCGGCCTCACCAATGTCTTAGAGTCACAGAGTCATCTAGTTATACAGCGTGGAAACAGGCCCATGGGCCTAACCAGTCCACACCGGCCAACATGTTCCAGCGACACTAGTCCCACCTGCCCGCGTATGGCCCATATCCCTCCAAACCTGTCCCATCCATGTACCTGTCTAACTGTTTCTTAAACGTTGGGATAGCCCTGCCTCAACTACCTCCTCTGGCAGCTTCCTCCATGCCCCCACCATCCTTTGTGTGAAAAAGTTACCCCTCAGATTCCAATTCAATCTTTTCACCTTAAACCTATGTCCTCTGGTCCTCGATTCACCTGCTGTGGGGAAGAGACTGTACATCTACCCGATCTATTCCTCTCATGATTTTGTACACTCCACAGAGCACTACCATTCACTGGTGTAGGTCTGCAAAACCACCCACTTTTGTATCATTGGCAAACTTGCTAAACTTGCCCTGCATGTTCTCTTGGAACAAGTTAAGCTGATCATCGATGTAATCAGATACTACTTGTGTCTTTTTGTTCAACAGGCATCGGTGATGGAGGGAATGAACTGGGAATGGGTAAGGTGAAAGAGGCCGTCAAAAAGTACATTCACAATGGGGACCTGATAGCTTGTGACGTCAGTGCGGACTTTACAGTTGTTGCAGGTAGGTTCATCTGCTTTGCGTTTCGTTTTAGTTTAGTTTACAGATACAGGGTTGAAGCAGGCCCATCGGCCCACCGAGTCCGAGCCGGCCAGCAATCACCCACACGCCAGTTCTATTATACACACTAGGGGCAATTTTTTTTTACAGAAGCCAATTAACCTACAAACATGCAAGTTTGGGAGAAACTGGAGCAACTGGAGAAAACCCACGCGGTCACAGGCAGAACCTGTAAACTCCATACAGACAGCATCCATAGTCAGGATTGAACCCGGGTCTCTGGCACTGTAAGGCAGTGACTCATCTGCTGCACCACCGTGCGACCAAGCGCAGGCTTGGCGATCGCTTCGCACAACACCTCCACACAGTTCACATTAACCAACCTGATATCCCGGTGGCTCAGTACTTCAACTCCCCTCCCCATTCCAAATCCAACCTTTCTGTCCTGGGCCTCCTCCATGGCCAGAGTGAGGCCCACCGCAAATTGGAGGAGCTGCACCTCATATTTCACTTGGGCAGTTTACACCCCAGTGGTATGAACATTGACTTCTCCAATTTCAGGTGGCCCTTGCTTTCTCCCTCCTTCACCTCCCCTTCCCAGCTCTCCCACAGCCCACTGTCTCCACCTCTTCATTTCTTCTTCCCACCCCCCACCCCCCACCCCCACATCTGAAGAAGGGTCTCGACCTGAAACCTTCGCTCCATAGATGCTGCCTCACCCGCTGAGTTTCTCCAGCATTTTTGTCTGCCCTTTTTATTATTGTCATTTCTACCGAGGCACAGTGAAAAGCTTTGTTTTTGCGTGCTATCCAATGAAGCACATAATACTACATATAAATGTAGTAATACATATAAACATAGAGAGAGTACAGAGGAGATTTACTAGAATGTTGCCTGGGTTTCAGCAACTAAGTTACAGAGAAAGGTTGAACAAGTTAAGGCTTTATTCTTTGGAGCGCAGAAGGTTAAGGGGGGACTTGATAGAGGTTTTTAAAATGATGAGAGGGATAGACAGAGTTGACGTGGAAAAGCTTTTCCCACTGAGAGTAGGGAAGATTCAAACAAGGGGACATGACACGAGAATTAAGGGACTGAAGTTTAGGGGTAACATGAGGGGGAACTTCTTTACTCAGAGAGTGGTAGCTGTGTGGAATGAGCTTCCAGTGAAGGTGGTGGAGGCAGGTTCGTTTTTATCATTAAAAAATAAATTGGATAGTTATATGGATGGGAAGGGAATGGAGGGTTATGGTCTGAGCGCAGGTATATGGGACTAGGGGAGATTATGTGTTCGGCATGGACTAGAAGGGTCGAGATGGCCTGTTTCCGTGCTGTAATTGTTATATGGTTATGGTTATAAATACAAGATGTGCAGGTTTGTTGGTTAATTGACTTGGTAAATGTAAAAATTGTAAATGTAAAAAATGTAAAATGTGTCCCTAATGGGTGTAGGATAGTGTTACTGTGCGAGGATCGCTGGTTCGGTGGGCCGAAGGGTATGTTTCCACACTGTATCTCTAAACTAAACTAAACTAAAAATACAATTAAGCCAAACTCAAGTACAACAGGTAGAGCAAAGGGGAAGATACAGAGTGCAGAACATAGTTCTCAGCATTGTAGCGCATCAGTTCCACAGACAAAGTCCAATGTCCGCAATGGGGTAGAGGTGAATCGGACAGCACCCTCGCTTATGGAAGGGCCGCTCAGAAGCCTGACAACTGAGAGGCAAAAGTCATTTCTCCTGAGTCTGGTGGTGCACGCTTTCAAGCTTCTATACATTATGCCTGATAACAGCAGGGAGAAGTAGGAATGACCTGGATGGGAAAAGTCTTTGGTTATGATGACTACTATCCTGAGGCAACACGGTGTTGAAATCGTGAAACGGGATATTTTGGGCAAGAGAACATTAATTTGTAGGAAGAAACTGCAGATGCTGGTTTAAACCAAAGATAGAGTACCACAGCGGGACACAGCATCTCTGCAGAAAAGGAATGGGTGACGTTTTGGGTTGAGACCTTTCTTCAGGCTGAGGGTCAGGGGAAAAGGAAATGAGAGATATAGACGATGATATAGAGAGTGATATAGAACAAATGAATTAAAGATATTCAGAAAAGTAACGATGATGAAGGAGCAGGCCATTGTTAGCTGTGGGCTGGGTGAAAAAGAGTTACAGACAATGAGACTCAACAAGACGATTTTGAAGCTGCTAACAAGACGGGTGCAGGAGGGACGGAGAGAGAGGGAATACAAGGGTAACTTCTTCTTGCGTATGGTGTGCGCAGCCTAAAGTTGTTCTGTTTGATCTTCCATTTGTGCACCCCAGGTTGATTGCATTCATCACAACAGGGTGGACCACGTGAAGGTTGCAATCTCCCACCCCAAGGGTTACTTGAAGTCAGAGAAATCAATATTCATACCACGGGTTTAAGCTCCCCAGGCGAAATATGAGGGGCTGTTCCTCCAAATTGCGATTGGCCTCACTCTGACAATGGAGGAGGCCCAGGACAGAATGGTCAGATTGGGGAGTTAAAGTGTTTGGCAACCAGGGGATCAGGTAATTACTGGGCACAATTTCCGTTACTTTCCTAATTCAATTTTTACCAAAGTAACTTGGAAATACTTTATTTCTTTTTCACAAACCATTTTCACAAAGTTAACGTCCACTTTCTCAATGATGTTGGATTGAATTTGTGATGAAAACGACGTTGTGTGATAAAAGTTGCTCTCAGCTAAATGTCACCAAAGCTTCTTTGGGATATTAGACAATAGACAATAGGTGCAGGAATAGGCCATTCGACCCCTTCGAGCCGGCACCGCCATTCAATGTGATCATAGAATAGAATAGTTTCTTTATTGTCATTGTAACATGGACCATGTACAACGAAATTTAAAATGTCAGGCAGTCAGTGCAGCATTCAAACATTTCTAAAAGCTAACGATACATACACGGTAAAATAATAAAGATAAACAACTAAATAAATATCACGAACAAAGCACGCATACACACCCAACCCTCCATCCTTCTGTCGATTTCACAGTTACCACAGTCCCTTAGTCTGTATCGCCCCTGCGTTCCTTGGCGGCTACATTTAGTGCTTTTATAGCAGTGGGGTAAAAGCTGTTTTTTAGTCTGTTCGTCCTTGTCCTTGTAGATCTGTACCGTCTGCCTGACGGCAACAGTTCAAACAGGGAGTGTCCGGGGTGGGAAATGTCCTTTATGATATTCTGGGTTTTTTTGGTGCAGCGGGAACTGTGTAAGTCCTCCAAGGTAAGGAGAGGGCAGCCGACAATCCTCTGGGCGTTGTCAATGGCCCTCTGGAGCGCTTTCCTCTGAGCCGCTGTGCAGCTGGTGTACCACACGCATACACAGTATGTTAGTATGCTCTCAATGGAGCACCGATAAAAGGACAGCAGCAGTCTCTGAGTGATGTTGTTCTTCCTGAGCACCCTCAGGAAGTGCAGTCTCTGCTGGACCTTTTTCAGCAGCGCAGTGGTGTTCACGCTCCACGTCAGGTCCTCCTCAATATGGATTCCCAGGAAGCGGAAATCCGCCACCCTCTCTACACAGTCCCCTCTGATAGTCAATGGTACCATGTCCGTTTTGTTCTTCCTGAAGTCTATTATTACTTCCTTTGTCTTTAAGGTGTTGAGGAGCAGGTTATTTTCTTCGCACCACACTGTCAGCTGCTCCACCTCATCCCGGTAGGCGTACTCGTCCCCCCCGGAGATGAGTCCCACCACTGTAATGTCATCCGCAAATTTGACAATGGTGTTGCTGTGGTGGGCGGGGGTGCAGTCATGTGTGTAGATGGTGTAGAGCAGGGGGCTCAGTACGCAGCCCTGTGGAGAGCCGGTACTGAGGCTGAGGGCCGTGGATGTGTGATGGCCCACTCTGACTCTCTGGCTGCGACCCGACAGGAAGCTATTTATCCACGTACAGGTGGAGTGTGGAAGTCCCAGGTCCCCCAGTTTGTCCATAGTGGATCATCCACAATCAGTACCTCGTTCCTGCCTTCTGGCCACATCCCCTGACTCCACTATCTGTAAGAGCCCTATCTAGCTCTCTCTTGAAAGCATCCAGAGAACCGGCCTCCACCGCCCTCTGTGGCAGAGAATTCCACAGATTCACAACTCTCTGTGTGAATTTTTTCCTCATCTCCGTTCTAAATGGCTTACCTCTTATTCTTAAACAGTGGCCCCTGGTTCTGGACTCCCCCAACATCGGGAACATGTTTCCTGTCCCTAGTGTGTCCAAACCCTTAATAATTTTATACGTTTCAATAAGATCCCCTCTCTCTCTCTCTCTCTCTCTCTCTCTCTCTCTCTCTCTCTCTCTCTTCTGTGAGGCTTGTCTTGTTTTTAAAAAGGAAAGTTTTTTATAAAGTGGCCAACGCAACTATGCTACTTCACGTCGGGTTTTGAACTCTGAAATGTTTCGGAGTTTTGGAGTGCAAGGATGAGCAGAGGGCAAATATCCTCTAACTGCGAACATTTTTGGGTGGGGATTTCACTGTAAAGGGCCTGTCCCAATTGGACATCATTTGCGTGTCACGCAGATGGCGTGCGAAGATTTTGTACAGCTCAAAACCTGAGGCGCCACGCGCAGCCATGCGTCACTGCCTACGTCACCACGCACCATGCGCGTGTAATGTGCACCATACACACGTCGTGTGTCGTGACGCGTAAATGACGCGCAAATGACGCCCAAGTGGGACAGACCCTTTAATGATTTCAGAGTCTCTCCCTTGGTAGGTTTTGGCATCATCGATCTCCCGTTCACACTAGTTCTAAGTTATCCCACTTTTGCATCCACTCCCTTCACATCTGGGACAATTTACAGTCAACCTACAAACCGGCACATCGTCGAGATGTGGGGGGAGACCAGAGCGCCCGGTCGGTCACAGGGAGAACGTGCAAACTCCACACAAAAAGCAGCACCTGAGGTCAGGATGGAACCCGGGTCTCTGGCGCTGTGAGGCAACCACTCTACCAGCTGCGACGCTTGTCCAGGAAGTTAATAAGTCTAATCTAAGATTGTTTTGGAACTGGAATTTTGGTTGAGGGGCGTGGATGGAGGCAGGCGGGCGGGTGGGTGAGAGGGAGGCTTGCTCCGTGTGTGTTCACAGTCCAGTGATGAGCTGCTTGTGATTCTGTGCAGAAATTCTTCAGACTAACCAACCACCCCTGGGAAACATTAAATGGGAATCATGCAGAAAGCAAAAATTGTTCTCAGGTTTGAAGTTGAAGCGGATGCCTGCAGCAGCCGTGGGAGATGGAACAGGGTTATTTTCAGTGAACCCAAGGGGTTTCTTGCCCAGCTAATCACACTTCATTGTAGTGCATTAGCACTGTTTGGGTTAGAGCGAGGTTACAATCTTTTCCTTTGGAGATTTACACACATCTCTGTAACATATACATTAACTAAAGATAGGCATAAATATAGAAGAGTACAGAAACAGGCCCTTCAGCCCGCAGAGTCTGTTGAACATGATGCCAAATTAAACCAATTTCTTCCGCCTGCTTATGATCCCTACATATCCCTACATATCCATGTGCCTATCTTAAATGCCACAAATGTATCTGCCTTCACCACCACACTTGGCAACATGTTCCAGATACCACCACAGTATGTGTTTTTTATAAAAAATTGCCCTGCACATCTCCTTTAAACTTTCCCCCTCTCATCTTAAAGCTGTGTCCTCCAGTAATTTACATTTCCATCCAGGAGAAAATATTCTGACCGTCCACCCAATCTGTAACTCTCATAATGTTATATACTTCTATCATCATCATCGGCGGTCACTCGAAACGAGTATGACTGTCCTCCTCTCCATAGAGTTGTCTACTTATGGGTCTGCAGATGTCTGTACAGACCGAGCCGCACACCATGGTGCAACGTGGGCAGTGGAGACTGGTGGTGGTTGGTAGTCGTCGAGCCCCCTTCTCTCTCTCCTTACGGTGCTGTCGCTTTGTCTCTGTGACACGGCATAGTTCCATTTCGTGACGTGCAGCTCCTTCCTGCACGGATTTCCTCCAGGAGCGCCTGTCCAGTGCAATGTGCTCCCAGTTGCTCGATGTGATGTGGAATTTCTTCAGACTGTTCTTGATGTTGTCCTTGAAGCGTTTCTTTGGCCCGCCGGGGCTCGCCGAACTTCCTTCAATTCAGAGTAATTTTATATACTTCTATCAGATCTTCACTCGAGCTCCGAAGCAACAGAGAATAGTCCAGTTTTGTCCAATGTCTCCTTGAAGCTAATACCCTCAATTCGAGGCATCATTCTGAAAAAGATGGACACAAAGTGCTGCCGTAACTCAATGGGGAAGGCAGCAACTCTGCAGAAAATAGATGAGTTACGTTTCAGGTCGGGACACTTTTTCAGACTGAAGAAAGGTCCCGACCCGAAATATCACCTGCCTTTTTCTACAGAGATGTTGCCTGATCTACTGATCTACTCAGCACTATGTGTCTATCTTTGGAATAAACCGGCATCTGCAGTTCCTTCTTCCTATATAATTCTTCTGCACCCTCTCCAAAGCTTCCCCATCTTACCCGTAAAGGGACAACCAGAACTGCACACAATACTCTAAATGTGGCCTAACAATAGTCCTATAAAGCTGCAACATGACCTGTACAATGCCCCGACCAATAACGGCAAGCATGCCCATATGCCTTCTTTACCACTCTATCTACTTGTGTTGCTACTTTCAGGGAGCTATGGACTTGGAGCCCAAGATCAGCATAAGATCATAAGTAATAAGAACAGAAGCCCATTTCGGCCCATTAAGTCTACTATTCAATCATGGCTGATCTATCTCTCCCTCCTAACCCCTTTCTCCCTCCTAACCCCTTTCTCCTGCCTTCTCCCCATGACATCTGACACCCGTACTAATCAAAATCACTCTGTTCATCAATGCTGTTAAAGGTCCTGCCATTAACTCTATACTTTCACCACCCAAGTGTGCAGCACTTCAAACCTGCTCAGAGTAAACTCCATCTGCCATTTCTTCTCCCTTGTCCGTACCTGATCAATATCCGCTGTATCCTTTGGCAGCCTTCTTCACTGTCCGAAACTCTACCAAGTTTTATGTCCTCTGCAAACTTACAAACCGACCCATCTACATTTTAGTCCAAGGTAGGCAAAAATGCTGGAGAAACTCAGCGGGTGAGGCAGCATCTATGGAGTGAAGGAATGGGTGATGTTTTGGTTTGAGACCCTCCTTCAGACTGACATTTTAGTGCAATTCATTTATACGTGTCACAATCAACAGATGTCATGAGCTAAGGGTCTGAAGAAGGGTTTCGGCCCGAAACGTTGCCTATTTCCTTCGCTCCACAGATGCTGCCTCACCCGCTGAGTTTCTCCAGCATTTTTGTCTACCTTTCATGAGCAAAGAGCTGGAAGATGGGTTTTACTCTGGGCACGTGTGAAGTGTTGCGCTTTGGGGATCAAATGCAAGATGAAAGTGTACAGCCACCAGCAAAGTGTACAGCCACCAGCAGTAAGCACTGGGCAGCACGGTGGCACAGCGGTAGAGTTGCTGCCTTACTGTGCCGAAGACCCGGGTTCCATCCTAAGTGCAAGTGCTGGCCGTATGAAGTTTGTACGTTCTCTCCGTCACCGCGTGGCTTTTCCCCGAGTACCCCGGTTTCCTTCCACATTTCAAAGACGGCAGGTTTATAGGCAAGGTAGACAGAAAATGCTGGAGTAACTCAGCGGGTGAGGCAACATCTATGGAGAGAAGGAATTGGCGACGTTTTGGGTAGAGACTGAAACGTTGCCAATTCCTTCTCTCCAGAGATGCTGCCTCACCCGCTGAGTTACTCCAGCATTTTCTGTCTACCTTCGATTTACCAGCATCTACAGTTCTTTCTTAAACTGGTTTATGGGTAAATTGGCTTGGTATAAATATAAATTGTCCTTGGTGTGTAGGATAGTGTCAGTGTATGGGGTGATTGCTTGTCGGCGCGGACGCGGTGGGCCGAAGGGCCTGTTTCCGTGCTGTATCTCCAAACTAAACTACAGTCATCCGACCTGCATACTTTTATGTGTAAGCCAGTTCTGAATCCAAACTACCAAGTCAACATGGATCTCGTGTAGCTTCATCTGGATCAACCTACCATGAGGGATCTTGTCAAATGCCTTCCTGAAATCCATGTAGAAATATCCACTGCCCTACCCTCATCAATCACCTTCATCGCCTCATCAAACAAGCTTGAAAGACATGATGTGCTATGGGCAAGGTCATACTCAAGGTACCTAATTAGCCCATTCTCCTTCAAAAGTAAGTAACCTATGTATGTTCACCGGCCCCAAATTTCCTGTATTAGACAATAGACAATAGGTGCAGGAGTAGGCAATTCTGCCCTTCAATGTGATCATGACTGATCATCCCCAATCAGTACCCCGTCCCTGCTTTATCCCCTGACTCCGCTATCTTTAAGAACCCTATCTAGCTCTCTCTTGAAAGTATCCAGAGAACCGGAGAACCGCCCTCTGAGGCAGAGAATTCCACAGACTCACAACTCTCTGTGAGAAAAAGTGTTTCCTTGTCTCCGTTCTAAATGGCTTACTCCTCATTCTTAAACTGTGGCCCCTGGTTCTGGACTTCCCCTACATCAGGAACATGTTTCCAGACTTTAGCGTGTCCAAACCCTTAATAATGTTATATGTTTCAATAAGATTCCCTCTCATCCGTCTAAATTCCAGAGTATACAGTCTCTTCTCTCTCCTCTTTCTATAACTTGGGATGGATGCCATGAGACCCTGGCATCCATCCCAAGTTATCTTGGGATGGATGCCAGGGTCTCATCTACCGTACCTTATCTACCGTAGCATTCTTCAAGAAACCCAACACCAGCTCCTTCTTGATATCAAACTGCTCTAGCATATTAATATACCCCACATGGATCACACTGACTGAAGGAAGCAAGGCCCAATAGTTCTTAAGATAGATGCAAAATGTTGGAGTAACTCAGCGGGACAGGCAGCATCTCTGGAGAGAAGGAAATGATGAGGTTTGGATCGAGAATGGGCTAATTCTTCAGACTCGACCTGAAACGTCACCTATTCCTTCCATCCAGAGATGCTGCCTGTCCCGCTGAGTTACTCCAGCATTTTGTGCCTACCTTTGGTATAAACCAGCATCTGCAGTTCCTCCCTATACTTCTTAATTTTGTTGAGATTTGATAAAAACTTTTTTTTGTTTTTGCAAAGATCTAACATACACGGCATAAAGTGAATTGTATTTTGTATGCACTGTAAACATCAATGGTGTTGCATGGCCATAACCTAACACCATCCTACACCCACTATGGACAATTTTTACATTTACCAAGCCAATCAACCTACAAACCTGTACGTCTTTTGAGTGTGGGAGGAAACCAAAGATCTTGGAGAAATCCCACGCAGGTCACGGGGAGAACATAAAACTCCGAACAGACAGCACCCGTAGTCAGGATTGAACCCGGGTCCCCAGCGCTGCATTTGCTACCGCTGCGCCACCGTGACTGCCATGTGTGTGTTAGATCTTGATAGGTGTGAAGTACTTTGCTATTTTCTATGAAGCATCTGACAAGTCAAAGGCATCCACAGAGAATGTTACACTCTATGTTTGACTCTACTTCCTAAAGTATTGAGGAATGAAGGGGCCTTGGTGTGCATGTCCTGCAGGTGGCAGCAGAGGAGCCTAAGTTGGTAAAGTAAGTATCTGGGCTGCCAAGCAGACCACTAGGTATAGATGTGTAGAAACAAGGAACTGCAGGTGCTGGATTATTTAAAAAAAGAGACAAAGTGCTGGAGTTACTCAAGGGGTCAGTCGGCATCTCTGGAGATTTTGGTTTTGGGTTTGGACCCTTCGTCAGACAGAGGAAGAGGCTGCTTGCCTTTAACCAAAGCATAGATTATGAGCAAGGAGGTTTTAATACTGTGTGTATGAAGGAACTGCAGATGCTGTTTAAACCAAAGAGATACACAAAATGCTGGAGTATCTCAGCGGGACAGGAAGCATGTCCGGAGAGAAGGAATGGGTGACGTTTCGGTTCGAGACCCTTCTTCAGGGAAGGCAGGAGAGGGAGAGGGAGAGATAAGCCATGATTAAATACACCATACTGCGAGACCCTTCTTCAGTAGTTCCTTCCACTGTCTAATTGCTTTTAAAAGTTACGATGGTCCTAGCCTCAACTACCGCCTCCGACAGCTCGTTCCATACACCAACCACCCTTTACGTGAAAAAGTTACCTCTCAGATTACAATTTAATCTACCCCCCCCCTCACCTTCAACCTATGTCCTCAGGTTCTCAATTACTTTATAGAAGAGTGTTGGGCTCTAGAATGAATGGGATTGAACCCACCAAATGGCTGTTTCTCTCCCCAGTTCTTGTGGTCAGATCAGGTCATAAGTGACAGGAGTAGAAATAGGCCATTCAACTCATCAAGTCTACTATGCCATTCAATCAGGGCTGACCTATCTCTCCCTCCTAACCCAATTCTCTGGCCTTCACGGCATTCTGTGGCAAAGAATTCCACAGATTCATCACCCTCTGACTAAAGAAATTTCTCCTCATCTCCTTCCTAAAAGAACATCCTTTAATTCTGCAGCTATGACCTCTAGTCTTAGACTTTCCCATTTAGTGGAAACATCCTCTCCACATCCACTCTATCCAAGACTTTCACTATTCTGTATGTTTCAATGAGGTCCCTCCTCACTCCCCTCATTCTTCTAAACTCCAGCGAGTACAGGCCCAGTGCCAACAAAGGCTCATCATAGGTTAACCTACTCATCCCGGGGATCATTCTTGTAAATCTCCTCTTGACCGTCGCAGGGTCCCTTCCAGTCTTTAAACAGCAGAAGAAGCAATCAATAGCAATGTTTTTACAGGTGTGTCAAACTGGGCTGGCTACGCAGTGGCCTGTGGGCTACACATCCTCAACAACTGTGCCATCCACGAACGTTACCTACGCAAAGCGACCGGGTTTCCCGAGGCATCGGAAACAGACAGATACACATCAGCACTACCTACCGTCCTCAAGGTAAGAGGCACGAGAACGTCAAAGCAAATCCGCAGTACTTCCAATTACTTCATAGAACATGCATGAAGAAGTACAGAACTGCAGATGCCACTTTAAATCAAAGAGACACAAAATGCTGGGGTAACTCAGTGGGACGTTTGGGGTCGAGACCCTTCTTCAGACTCCGTCTTCAGGTCCGAAGAACGGGCTGGACCTCAAACGTCACCCGTTCCTTCTCTCCAGAGATGCTGCCTGTCCCGCTGAGTTACTCCAGCATTTTGTGTCTATAATAAAGAAGTACAGCACAGAAACAGGCCACAATGTCTGTGCCGAACATGATGCCAAGTTTAACTGATCTCCTCTGCCTGCATGTGATCCATAGCCCTCCATTCCCTGCATGTCCGCGCACCTATCTAAAAGCCTCTTAAATCCCACTATTGTGTCTGCCACCACTACCCCAGGCAGCACATTCCAGGCACCCACACCCTCTGTGTAAAAAAAAACATGCCCTTCTTTGAACTTTGCCCCTTCCATTGTAAAATAATGCCCTGGAGTCTTTGACATTGTCACCCTGGGGGGACAAGGTTCTGACTGTCTACCCTATTTATGTTCATAAGTTATAGGAGCAAATTAGGCCATTCGGCCCATCGTCCATTCTGCCATTCAATCATGGTTGATTTATTTTTTCCTCTCCTCCATTCTCCTGCCTTCTCCCCATAACCCCTGACAGCTGTACCAATAAAGAAATATAATTCTGTCTGATCTTCCCTCAGCCTTCGACGATCCAGAGTTTGTGTTTGACCTCTCCTTATAGCTAATACCTCCTAATCCAGGCAGCATTCTGGTAAACCTCCTCTGCACCCTCTCCAAAGGCTCCATATCTTTCCTGTATTGGGGCAACTAAAACGACACACAATACTTCAAATGCAATCTTGTAGGTTAATTGGCTTGATAAATATAAAAATTGTCCCTAGTGTGTATAGGATAGTGTTAGTGTGCGGGGATCGCTGGTCGGCGCAGCCCAGGTGGGCCGCTGTATACACGCTGTATCTCTAAACCAAACTAAAATCAAATTCTATAGAGCTATATATGGGGAGAAGGCAGGAGAATGGAGGAGAGGAAAAGATAAATCAACCATTCTATAGAGCTGAATCATGACTCTCCTGACTCTTATACTCAATGCCCCGACCAACGAAGGCAAGCATACCACACGGCTCCACAAACAAACCAGACGGGATTTTTCCTTGTCTCTCCTCTCACCTGCCTTTAGGAAGAAAAAATGCTGTCGTTGCTGGTGAAACATGGAATTCGAAGTGGGAAAACTGGGAATCTGGGAATGGAAGTGGACGGCTTGCTGTTCCACGATGTGCACGCACCTTTGATCAAACGGCTGCTGGATGTCACTCTCGGGCAAGCCCAATGAAATTAGCAAGAAAGCAATAATTCGTACAGAATTTCCTATCTTCCTAGTCAGCCTCAGACAGTGAGTTCTCGCCAATCAACTGATTGATGTAATGTTGAAAACTAGATTTTAATGCACTGATTCCTTCGACCTGTTATATTTTGGGGCCAGTGTTACGGCACTGTTTTTCTCACCGATGGAAGAATGTTTTCCTCCCTGTCGGGTGGATTTTGTTTATGTCAATTATTCACTGACTTTACCTTCGGTAATTGTTCCCATCGTTGATTGAACGTCCACTCTGCATCACCGTATAAAGCATTTTGAATACAAATGTGATTGGTAAAGGGTAGTGTCACTCCCTCGCAGCGCCAGTGACCAGGGTTCGATCCTGACCTCCGGTGTTGTCCATGTGGATGAGTGGGAGACTCTGGGTGGGAGTTGATGGGAACGTGGGGAGAATTTTAAAAATTGGAGTCGTTTACAAAAGCTTTTCACTGTACCTCGGCACACCTGACAATAAACTAAACTAAACTAAATAAAATTCTGCCTGTCCCACTGAGTTACACCATCGTTTTGTGTCTACCTTTTCTACGTGAAATAAACTGTGGTGAATTTAAACTGAGGGTGGTGAATCTGTGGAATTCATTGCCACAGACGGCTGTGGAGCCCAAATCAGTGGACATATTTAAGGTAGAATTAGGTAGATTCTTGATTAGCACAGGTGTCAGGGGTTACGGGGAGAAAATAGACACAAAAAGGTGGAGTAACTCAGCGGGACAGGCAGAATCTCTGGAGAGAAGGAATGGGTGACGTTTCGGGTCGAGACCCTTCTTTAGAGAGGGCTTGAGAATGGGGTTAGGAGGGAGAGATCAGCCATGATTTAATGGCGGAGTAGACTAAATTTCTGCTCCTATCACTTATGACCTTAAGTTTATAACTGGTGTAGGTGCTTGATGTGTAGGGGGCTGATGGGTCATATCCGCGCTGTATCTCACTATCTTCTTATTTCGTGTGCATCTTCCATGTTACAAATGTTGACCTCGCTGTCATCGTCCGTCCTGAAATAGACACAAGCTTCTGGTGACAATCGGTGGGAAGCCATCACTTGTTGCAATAGATGATGGTGGTGGCAGAATTAGCTCAGGATACTTCCAGTTTCCAGCCCCGTGACATGGACGCTTCTGCTATGGGGCCTATCTTGTATGTATTGTATGTATGACTGCAGGCACGAAATTTCGTTCAGACTTCGGTCTGAATGACAATAAAGGAAATCTGTAATCTGTATCTCTCTATATGACTAATACAATCAGCAAAGAGGCTCGGGGGAAAACAAACACAACTCCAGAAATAATTTTCCCAAGTATCTGACATCGTAGCAGGGAACAAATGTCACTGATGTCTGTTCAAGCAGTTAAGGCAGCAGACTCATGAGAGTTTATCCATCCCTTGGCTGCTGCTGATGTGTCTAATGTGTGGGAAGACATTTTCAAGCCATTGGAGCTATAACATTAATCAGGGTGTATCTGTATGGATTTCCCCAGGATTTACTGTGCTTGGCTAAACCAACATTGAATCACAAAACTTAAAGTATAACAGAGGGCAGATGAAGTTCCAATCATTCCTCAACATTTTTTTAAAAACATGCTTGAACCTGACATGTCTATTGCAAGGTCGACGTTTTCTCTCCAGGATGGAAAATTCAAATATTACAGGGCATAGCTTTAAACTGAGAGTGGAGCAAAGTTAGAAAGGAGTTGTGCAGGGCAAGATTTTTTTAATACAGAGGGGAGGGTGGTGGGTGCCTATAACGCATTGCCGGGAGTGGTGGTAGAGGCAGATACGATAGTGGTGTTTGGATAAGCGCATTGATGTGCAGGAAACAGAACTAATGTGGATTATGTGCAAGTTGGTCTTGGCATCATGTTCAGTGTAGACATTGTGAGCTGAAGGGCCTGCTCCTGTGCTCTACTGTTCTATGTTTGAGTTATAGGGAGAGATTTAAATAGGTTGGGAATATTTTCTTTGTTGCCTAGGAGGCTTAGGAATGATCTTACAGGATCAAGAGGGCCATGGATAAAGTGGACATTCACAGTCTTTTACCCACAGTAGAGGAGGCTCTAGGAGAGAGGGGAGAGATTTAAGAGTAGTCTCAGGTACAATTTTCTTTTCATTCAGAAGAGAGCCTCTTTCTAGAAACGACCTGGTGGAGGAAGCTATAGAAGCAGGTACGATTAGCATGAGCATTTTGACCAGCTGCATCTGTGTCTGGTTTGGGGACTGCAAAGCCTCCGACTGGAAGTCCGTGCAGAGAGTGGTGAGGACGGCTGAAAAAATCATCGGGACTTCTCTTCCATCAATCCGGGACATTGCGTGCAAACGTTGCTTGTCTAAGGCCAACAGCATTATAAAAGACCCCACACATCTCCATCATGGACTGTTCACTCTGCTGCCCTTGGGCAAAAGGTATCACAGTATAAGGAGCAGAACGGCTAGGTTTTGCAACAGCTTCTTCCCCCGAGCCATCAGACTCTTGAATTCCATGTAATGTGCTGCCACGATTATCTATTTTATCTTTTTATCTATTTTATCTTTTTGTTATTTTATTTTGCATGGTGAGCCAGATGCAACAAAATTTTGTTCAGACTTGCATTTATTGGTGTATTTTTGAATGACAAAGTATTGATTGAATTAAACATTTTGTCAGATAAAAAGGGTATTGAAGATTATGGGCCAATCAAAAATGGGACTTGTTTAGAATGTCAACTTGGTCAACATAGAAACATAGAAATTAGGTGCAAGGAGTAGGCCATTCGGCCCTTCGAGCCTGCACCACCATTCAATATGATCATGGCTGATCATCCAACTCAGTATCCTGTACCTGCCTTCTCTCCATACCCCCTGATCCCCTTAGCCACAAGGGCCACATCTAACTCCCTCTTAAATATAGCCAATGAACTGGCCTCAACTACCCTCTGTGGCAGAGAGTTCCAGAGATTCACCACTCTCTGTGTGAAAAGAGAGTAGTGAATCTCTCTTTTCAACATGGACAAGGAATCTCTTCTCAACATGGACAAGGTTATAAACTCTATATGGACAAGTCACGGACAAGTCATATAACTCTGTTACTCTAATCTTAAAGCCACAATATTCATCTGGCTGATCAATCCAGTGGATTTAGTTTAGTTTAGTTTAGAAATACAGCGTGGAAACAGGCCCTTCGGCCCACCTAGTCCACGCTGACCAACGAACACCCATTGCCCTAGCACTACCCTACACACTAGGGACAATTTACAGAAGCCAATTAGCCTACAAACCTGCACTCCTTTGGGATGTGGGAGGAAATGGGAGCACCCAGAGAAAACCCACGCGGTCACAGGGAGAAGGTGCAAACTCCACCCAGTTAGCAGCCGTAGTCAGGCTCTGCTGCAATAGATCTGTGCAGTGTAAGAGTTGCAGCTGTACCACATAGTTGTCAGAGACACTTGACTGCTCCCTGATCTCCCACATTTGACAGGTGGAGCCCTTTACTGGACTTTTCTAAACTGCACTAAACCTTGTTCCCTTATCCTCCATCTGTACACTTTAAATGGCTGGATTGTAATCATGTGTTGTCTTTTTACTGACCGGAGCACGCAACAAAAGCTCGGTACACGTGACAATAAACTAAAGTGAACTGAACTGGAGCAACCCCTCCATGAACAGCCACACATTAATAAACCTCCAGATTTAAGCAAAAGGGAAGAGTCTTAGGTAGACACAAAATGCTGGAGTAACTCAGCGGGCGAGGCAGCGTCTCTGGAGAGAAGGAATGGGTGACGTTTCGGGTGGAGACCCATCTTCAGACTGTCAGGGGAGAGGGCGGGACAAAAAGAGGTGGAGACAGTAAGACTACTGGGAGAACTGGGAAGGGGAAGGGGAAGGAGAGAGAAAGCAAAGGCTATCTGAAGTTAGAGGAGTCAATGTTACCTTGTCATATTACTGCCGGCGGCTCTCTGCACTGAAGCCTGGAATTGATCAGGAGACTGAAGATGATTGTGCCTGGACATTGCCTGAGGGATTCCTGCTCAGATATCCCGGGTCTGGGATGACTGACAACCAACATGAATGATTGAAAGATACAGCATGGAAACAGGTCGTTTGATCCGCACGAGCCCACGCTGACCGTCGATCACCCGTTCACACTAGTTCTATGTTATCCTGCTTTTCCAGCCAATCCCTACACACTTGGGGGCAATTTACAGAGGGCCAATTCACCTACAAACCCGCACGTCGTTCTGGGAGGTGGGAGGAAACCCGGGCAGTCACGGAGAACAGGCAAACTCCACACAGACAGCACCCAAGGTCAGGATCAAACCTGGTGCTGTGAGACAAGTGCTCAACTTTCTCCCCTTTAGTTTAATTTCATTTACAGATACAACGACGAAACAGGCCCTTCAGCCCACCGAGTCTACGCCGACTAGCGATCCCTGCACATTAACACTATCCTACACACACTAGGGCCAATTTACACTTAGACCAAGTCAATACCTGTACGTCTTTGGAGTGTGGGAGGATACCCGAAGATCTCGGAGAAAAAACACACAGGTCACGGGGAGAACGTACAAACTCCGTACAGACAGCACCCGTCAGGATCGAACCGCTGCGCCAGCATGCTGCCCCTAAGAGGACTTGGGTTAGGGGGAGAATTGGAGGTGGGACTGGAAAGGACAATGCCAAGGATGAGAATTTAAAAAATGGAGGTGTTGCTTAACTAAGGGGAGGGTGGGTGTGAAGAGTGAATGGAACCAAAACTTACATCTAACCAGAAAGTCTGTTGCCAATTCAATTTTTCATCCTCTTAAAATGTCACACTTAATCCTAATCCTTGCAGGAAACCAAACGCAAACTTCGTACATCCCTGCAATTTCTGAACAAGTGCTGAAGTAACTTAACGCGTCAGGCAGCATCTCTGGAGAACATTGACACAAAGTGCTGGAATACTCCACAAGACAGGCAGCATCTCTGGAGAGAAGGAATGGGTGACATTTAGGTTCGCGATTCTCCTTCAGAATGAGAGTCAGGGAAGAGAGAGACATAAAGATATGAAAGGGTAAGGTGTGAAAAAGAGATAAAAGTGGATGATAATCAAGCAAAATGCTTCATGGAAAAGGCAACGTTTTGAGTTGGGACCCTTGTTCAGATTGATTGTATTCGGGACGCTGGAAAGGAGGTGGGAACAGCACAAAGCCTGGCAAGTGAAAGGTGGATTGTGTTAAAGGGAACTGCAGATGCTGGTTTATACTGAAATAGGTGGGCACAGATAGATACAGGTGAGGGGGGTTTGAACGGCAGATGGATGGAGAAAGGCCAGGGATGGGAAGAAGACAGGTGTGAGATAAGGAGATGAAGAAATGTCCCAACCTAAAACAGCACTTATCCATGACCCCCAGAAGAAATGCTGCCTGACCTGCTGAGTTACTCCAGCCACTCCGTGTCTTTTATTGTAAACCATCCGTTTACATCTGCCCAGGATAAGAAGGCTCTGCAGAGAGTAGTGCGTTTGGCCGAACGCACTATGGGAACCACACTCGTCCCCCTGCAGGAACTATACATCAGAAGGTGCAACAAGATCATGGGAGACCCCTTCCACCCCAGCAACGGACTGTTCCAGACTGTTGGTCAGGTCAGGCAAACGCCTCCGTTGCCATGTTGTGAGAACGGAGAGGATGAGAAGGAGTTTCTTCCCAGAGGCCATTGGGACTGTAAACTCCTATCTCTCCAGGGACTAACTTTACTGTACCAATTTACTGTTGTGTGGTGTCTTTTTTAAATTGCTGTTTTTTTTCCTTTTTCTTCCCTTCCTCCCACAAATATGTAATATGTGATCATGTGATTCTGTTTGTAGTTTGTTTGTTTGTTTTTTGCACGATTCGCGAGCATTGCTACTTTTCATTTCTCTGCACATCTCGTGTGTGTATGTGACGAATAAACTTGACTTGACTTGACTTGTCTGAAAGAATTACCGATTCTTGGCACAGAGTAAGTATTCTAACGCAAACATTTGGTTTTCAAGCAGTGACTTTTTAAAAATAAAATACATTGGCAATTAAGGAGAGGAACATCAACGGAAAGTACTTTGAAAAAAAGAAAGTGCAACACATATGGCAATCCCCCTTAACTAGAAAACAACTGTTCTTTTATTGTGACGGTATGGCATACTGGCACCTCTAGAAAGTCCCAGACATGTTGACGTACAGAAACCAACATCGTATTGCGAACTATTGTGTAGGTACCGGCACTTTCTTGTCTATTGGAAACAATCAACTTCAGTGAGGTGGGGACTAGGCAGATCTTCCAAAACAAACCATGGAATATCACGACTGGACAGGTACATGGATAGGAAACATTTTAGATGGATATGGGCCAAACGCAAGCAGGTGGGACTAGTGTAGATGGGACATGTTGTTTGGTGTTTGGGCAGGTTGGGCTGTAGGCCCTGTTTTCAAACTGTCCCGCGGAACGAGTTCATTTCACGAGTTCTCCCGAGTTTGCCTGCACGTTAGCGAGTCTTCCTGAGAACCTGCCGTTAGCACTAAGAGATGTCCCCGAGCTCCGACGTACCCGCTACGTTCATTCTCCGTGCTTACCACGAGTTTGATTTTTCTTTAACTCGGGAGAGCTCTTGGAATGAACTCGCACCGTGGGACAGACAGGGCTGACTCTGGAGACTATGTCTCTACTATTTCATGTCCATGTGAAGGGACGCATGTCATACAGGGCCACACTCACTCAGTGCAGCCCTGGTAAGGTCAACATGCATTACATGGCCTGGAAGTTCTCGCATTCGAGCGGATGCTAGGCCTTGAGGCAAAGCTGGCGATCCGAGAGTTAAAGTTGGCGGATTCCCGCTCATGGAAGAGGTTGGTCAGGGGCTCAAGGAGCCTCATCAGGACCCCTTGGCTGCTCTCGGAGACAAAGGAGTAGAGGAAGGGGTCGACCACGCAGTTTAAGCTGGTCATGAGTAGCCCGAAGTGGTAAAAGTGGAAGATGTTCCTCACGGATTGGCACGTTTTCTCAAACAGAGTTCGGACCAGCAGCATGAGGTGATAAGGTACAAAACAGATGCAGAAAATGCCAATGGCACTTAGCACCAACTTTTTGATCCTCAACTTTTGTTCCTGCTGAATTCCTGTGCTCCTGTGAATGGACATCAGCACCCTGCGGTACAAGAACGAGAGCAGGGCCACGGGGAGAAGGAAGCCAACGGTGAGGCGGTAGTAGTTGACATTCCTTTGCCAGCTCTGAATGGGATAATGTTCGAAGCACAACAGGTGGTTGTTCCGGTCCATCACCGTCTCGTTGTGTCCGAAGATGAAGAGGGCCGTCCCGATCTCTTTGCTCCAGACCAGGACGCTGACCAGAACGGCCGCCTTCACCGTCCTGAAGGCGTGGAACCTCAAGGGGTGGACCACCGCCAGGTAGCGGTCCATGGAGATGCAGCAGAGGAAGGCGATGCTGACGTAGATGTTCTCGTAGAGGACGAGACCGGTGAGCCGGCACAGATGTTCCCCATGCACCCAGTTATCCCCCTGCAGCAGGTACTGAATCCACAGGGGCAGGCAGGCCAGGTGCAACAGGTCGGAGATGGTCAGGTTACAGAGGTAGATGCCCAGTTCGTTACCCTCCCTGACCTGCAGGTAGCTGTGGTACAGCGACAGGAGGCTGGTGGGCAGGCCAAGGATGAAGATAAAGATGTAGACAGCTGAGAATAAGCCCTGGTGGATGCTGTAATCCAGGCTGCAGTTGGTGCAGTTGACCTCATTGCATTTCACTTGATTGTCCATTGTCAGCAAAAACCAAGCTGGACCTCCTCGCCGCAATCCTGACCTCAGACAGGATTACCAAGCTTGTTTGCTTTTTAAGGTCCTCCTAAGAGAAGGAAAATAGAAAATAATTTATTAAATCAAACAGATCCTGAAATTCTTAGAGTCACAGTGTACAGCGTGTGAGCAGGCCATTCAGCTCAACTTGCCCACGCCAACCAATATGTCCCATCTTCCTGCTAGTCCCACAAGTCCCGCTCTCCTGCGTTTGGCCCATATCCTTCTAAACTTATCTTATGCATGTAACCTGTCCTAAATGTTTGTTAGACCTCATGATAATACCTGCCTCAACTACCTCCTCTGTCAGCTCGTTCCATACACCCACCGGACTCCGTGGGCCAAAGGCCTTGTTTCCATACTGTTGTTTAAAAAAAATAATCTTGGCCTCTAATAATTCCCCAACTCTTCCAATTTACCTTCTTACTCTCTTCAAAAAGTTCCTGAACCGTAAACTATAACAACATTCACTTGGACAGGTACATGGATAGGAAAAGTTGGGGGATATGGGCCAAACAGTCAGGTGGGACTAACTTAGCTGGGGCATGGTGGTTTGCTGTGGACATGTGCTGTATGACTCTATGAAACCTTTCTCTCTCCACAGTTTTTTAGAGATACAGCGCGGAAACAGGCTCCTTCCGAGTCCGTTCCGACCAGCGATCCCCCGCACATTAACACTATCCTACACACATTAGGAACATTTTACATTTATACCAAGCCAATTAACCTACAAACCTGTGCGTCTTTGGACTGTGGTAGGAAACCGAAGATCTCAGAGAAAACCCACACAGGTCACGGGGAGAACGTACAAACTCCATACAGACAGCACCTGTAGTCAGGATCGAACCCGGGTCTTTGGCGCTGCAAGAGCTGTAAGGCAGCACCTCTACCGCTGCGGCTTTCCTGTATGCTCACTATTTTTCATTTTTCAAAGTATCGATCTACACGATAATGATTTGATCTCTTTTTGCAATCGGTGGTGAGATAGTGGTGAGACATAGAAACATAGAAAATAGGTGCAGGAGTAGGCCATTCATCCCTTCGAGCCAGCACCGCCTTTCTATATGATCATGGCTGATCATCCAAAATCAGTACCCCGATCCTGCTTTTTCCCCATATCTTTTGATTCCGTTAGCCCTAAGAGCTAAATCTAACTCTTTCTTGAAAACATCCAGTGAATTGGCCTCCGCTGCCTTCTGTGGCAGAGAATTCCACAGATTCACAACTCTCTGGTTGAAAAAGTTTTCCTCATCTCAGTCCTAAATGGCATACCCCTTAATCTTAAACTGAGACCAATTTGTGCAAATGAACTCTCTTAATTTCCCCTTAGCTTGATGCGCCCAAATCCTCGAGAATAGAATGAATCGAGTTTAATAAAGCCATTAAAAATGAGGGTAGTTGAGGCCAGTTCATTGGCTATATTTAAGAGGGATGTGGCCCTTGTGGCCAAGGGGATCAGAGGGTATGGAGAGAAGGCAGGTACGGGATACTGAGTTGGATGATCAGCCATGATCATATTGAATGGCGGTGCAGGCTCGAAGGGCCGAATGGCCTACTCCTGCACCTAATTTCTATGTTCTATGTTTCTATGTTAGTGCGCAGGAATGAATTGCCGCTGCCATCTTATACCGAAGATAGACACAGAACACTGTAGTAACTCAATGGATCGGACAGCATCGCTGCAGAAGACTGAAGAAGGGTTCCGGCCCAAAATGTCACCTATCCCTTTTCTCCTGAGATGCTGCCTGACCAAAAAAAGTTAGTGCGTTGTTTTTTTTGTTTGGTTTGCTGATCGTGTTACTGTTGGTTCGCAGGTTTGGGCAGGTTTAGCAGTTGCTGCTTTCAGTGACACACGAAGAACAGGGTAATGCCCCTGTCCCACTTAAGAAACCTGAACGGAAACCTCTGGAGACTAAGCGCCCCACCCAAGGTTTCCGTGCGGTTCCCGGAGGTTTTTGTTAGTCTCCCTACCTGCTTCCACAACCTGCAACCTCCGGCAACCACCTGCAACCTCCGGAATCCACACGGAAACCTTGGGTGGGGCGCAAAGTCTCCAGAGGTTTCCGTTCAGGTTTCCTAAGTGGGACAGGGGCATAAGCAGAGAATTGATGGTTATACTGTAGCTCATGTCCAGGCAGATGGGAACAGTCTGTCTTGGCATTGTGTTTAAGAAGGAACTGCAGATGCTGGAGAATCGAAGGTACACAAAAAAGCTGGAGAAACTCAGCGGGTGCAGCAGCATCTATGGAGCGAAGGAAACCCTTCTTCAGACTGAGTTGTACTGAGTTGCACCCGCTGAGTTTCTCCAGCTTTTTCTCCAGCTTTTTTGTGTGTCTTGGCATTGTGTTCGGCATGTGCATTGTGGGCCACAGGACCAGTTTTATGGAGAGAAGGAATGATGGGTGACGTTTCCATTCCTTCGTCACGCATTCCTTCTCTCCAGCGACGCAGCCATTCCCTGCTGAG
The DNA here is from genome assembly GCF_028641065.1 of Leucoraja erinaceus. Classification (NCBI taxonomy): domain Eukaryota; kingdom Metazoa; phylum Chordata; class Chondrichthyes; order Rajiformes; family Rajidae; genus Leucoraja; species Leucoraja erinaceus. The sequence continues at coordinate 17,605,460 of NC_073385.1, forward strand.
TTACTCCAGCTTTTTGTGTCTATCTGCGGTTTAAACCAGCGTCTGCAGTTCCCTGCCACACTGTGCTGTTTGATGACCTATGGCCATCCCAACAGGCTGGGTGACGAAACGTAGAACATAAGAAACCCCCAGATGCAGGTTTACATAAAGGACACAAAGTGCTGGAGTAACTCATAATGTAAGGCAGCGTTTCTGCAGAACATGGATAGGTGACGTAAAAACAAGGAACTGCAGATGCTAGTTTACGGGGGGGGAAATGACACAAACTACTGGAGTAACATGGGCGAGGCAGCATTTCTGGCAAACATGAATAGGTGACATTTTGAGTCGAGATCCTTCGTCAGTCACCTATCCATGTTCTCCATGGATGAAGCCTGACCCGCTGAGTTACTCCAGCACTGTGTGTCTTTTTATGGATAGGTGACATTTCAGGTCTTGCAAATTAGATAATACTGGACATAAATACAATCAAGTCAAACTCAAATACAACAGGTAGAGCAGGGGGGCAGCGGTAGAGTTGTTGCCTTACAGCGCGCCAGAGGCCCGGGTTTGATCTTGACTGCAGGTGCTGTCTGTATGGAATTTCTACGTTTTCCCTGTGACCTGCGTGGGTTTTCTCCGGGTGCCCCAGTTTCCTCCCACACTCCAAAGACATACAGGTTTGTAGGTTGATTGGCTTCAGTAAATATAGTAAATTGGCCCTAGAATGTAGGATAGTGCTAGTGTGCGGGGTGTGCTGGTCGGCGCGGACTCGGTGGGCCAAAGGGCTTGTTTCCGCGCTGTATCTCCGAAACTAAAATCAAAAGCAAACGAGAAGATGCAAAGTGAAATATATTTGATATCTTGGGATTTGGAGTTGCACTTACTGCACAACTTGTGCCATCTCACACGGCAGACGCTTCCCAACTTACGTCAGGGCTATGTCCCAAGGAACCTTGTCTGAATCAGATGTTTGCTGAATCAGGACTGTGTAGTAACAGTGGGTGACCACGGGGGGGAGCTCCGACGTGGGTACCATGCGGGGAGCTCTGACGTGGGGACCATGAGGGGAACTCCTGGGCGGAGAACGCGGTGGGGGGGGGGGAGCTCCGAGATGGAGCCCACAGGAGGAGCTCCAGCGCAGGGACTATGGGGGGAGCTCCGACGTGGAGACCATCTACAAGAATAGCTGACTGGCTTGCGTAAATCGCCACATGAATGAATGAATGCTTTATACTTTATTGTCACACGTGACAAGTCCCAGTGAGATTCTTTGTTTTGCATGCCGTACGTTCTCTGTTCATCCTCCTCCCCTCACAGTGGTTCCCCCACCCCGGGTCCTCCTTCGTTCTTCCACATCGAAGGCAGCAGCGTACTACTACCGAGACTACCGAGATACGCAACTTGGAAATAAAGCAGTGGGCTTAAAGAATTGCTTATGCAAGTGCGAGTTGTGTAAGTTGACCCTATTACATGTCAGGGAGTACCTGCATATATACAGGCACATACTTGCACACAGGTTATCCTACCCCATCACACTCCATGCTCTAGCAGAGTTTGTAAATTTGCATAAGTTCATAAGTGTTCAAGAAGGAACTGCAGATGCTGGAAAATCGAAGGTAGACATTGAATGCTGCAGAAACTCAGCGGGTGAGTGAGGCAGCAAGATGAAGAAGGATTTCGACCCGAAACATCTGAAGAAGGTCTGAAGAAGGGTTTTGACCTGAAACATTGCCCATTTCCTTCGCTCCATGGATGCTGCCTCACCCCCTGAATTTCTCCAGCATTTTTGTCTACCTACGTTCATAAGTGATAGGAGTAGAATTAGGCCATTCAGCCCATCAGGTCTACTCCGCCATTCAATCATGACTGATCTATCTCTCCCTCCTAATCCCATTCTCCTGCCTTCTCCCTGTAACCCCTGACACCCGTACCAATGAAGAATTATTCTATCTCTGCTTTTAAAGTATCCATTGACTTGGCATCCACAACCTTCTGTAGCCCTGTATGTCTCTGTATGGAACTTCTTACATTGCCCTTAGACCTTTTACACATCCGTGCTCATTGTGCCTTGGAAGCTTTGCTGTGTATACTGGTTGAGTTGGATCTTTGCCCTGTTATCGTAACCATTTTCCACCGCCTTCTCCTGGTCCTGAACTAAAAGTCTGGTCGTCGGCGACTTGACCTTCATCTCCAGCGACTGGACCCCCGGTCTCCTCCTGCAGCGCCTCACGAGGCATGTGACAGGGTCCAGGAACCTGGCGAACCAGCCTTGCGAACTCTGAGAGATGAAGCAGTACAGGATGGGGTCGGCCACACAGTTCAAGCTGGTCATCAGGAGCCCAAAGTGATAAAGGTCAAAAATCTTATCGGCGAATTTGCAGCTGCGTTCCCTCAAGGTCCGGACCATCAGGAAGACGTGATAGGGAGCGAAACACACCAGGAAAATGATAATGGTCCCGGAAACCAGCCGCTTGATCCTGAGTTTCCTCTCTGTTTGGAGCCCGTGGCTTTTCTGGACCACGGACAGCACCTTGCAGTAGGAGAAGATGAGCAGAACGAGAGGGAGGAAGAAGCCGATGGAAAGGCGGTAGATGTTCAAGTTGATGTCCTTTTGGCGCAGGGGGTAGTGCTCGAAGCACAAGGTGTCGTTCTCGTCGTCCTTGCTCAGGACCTTGCTGCCGATGAAGAGGGTACACACCACTATCTCCTTCAACCAGATGATGACGCTGATGACCACAGCGGCTTTCATGGTGTGCATGGACTTGAAGCTCAAGGGGTAGCTGACGGCCAGGAAGCGGTTGATGGAGATGAAGCAGAGGAAGCCGATGCTGATGTAGATGTTCTGGTAGAGGAGGAGGCCGCTCAACTTGCATAGCTCGCGCGAAAAGATCCAGTCGTCGTGCTGGAGAATGTAATGGACCCACAGGGGCAGGGAGAGCAGGTAGAAGAGGTCCGAGATGGTCAGGTTGCAGAGGTAGACTCCCAGCTCGTTCCCCTGCTTGATCTGCAGGTAGCTGTGGTAGAGCGACAGGAGATTGGTGGGCAGGCCGACGATGAAAACAAAGATATAAACCGTGGGGAACAATTCCTGGCGGATCCCATGATCAATGGAACAGTTGGTCATCTCACAAAACTTCACCCCCCCCCGATAGAAATAGGCTCTGGATCCTTGGCTGTGTGGACCTGTCAGTCCTGATGGGTTTTCCTTCAAATGATTCTTCGCTCAATCTCGTGTGACTGTGGGGAAAAAAGCAGATAAAATATGAACACTTTAAAAACGTAAATTTATATTAAAAACCAGCAAAAAAACATGAGAAACACTAAAATAAACTAGAAAGCACGTTGGACCGAAAGGCTGGCTGTACCTTGCACCAAACATTATTCCCTTATCGAAGGTGGACAATAATGCTGGAGAAACTCAGCAGGTGAGGCAGCATCTGTGGAACGAAGGAATAGGTGACGTTTTGGAAGAAGGGTCTCGACCCCTATTCCATCGCTCCATAGATGCTGCCTCACCCGCTGAGTTTCTCCAGCATTTCTGTCTACCTTCGATTTTTCCGGCATCTGCAGTTCCTTCTTCAACAATTATTCCCTCATCATGTATCTGTACACGGTGGACGGCTCGATTGTAATCATGTGTTGTCTTTCGGCCGGCTGGTTAGCAGGCAACAAAAGCTTTTCACTGTACCTCGGTACACGTGACAATAAACTAAAGTGAACTGCTGCAGTGGTGGAGTTGCTGTCTTACAGTGCCATAGACCCGGTTTTTATCCCAACTGCGGGTGCTGTCTGTACGGAGTTTGTACGTGCTCCCCGTGACCTGCGTGGGTTTTCTCTGAGATCTTCGGTTTCCCCCTACCCTACAAATGTGTACAGGTTTGTAGGTAAAATGACTTGGTAAATGTAAAAATTGTCCCTAGTGTGTGTAGGATGATGTTAATATGTGGGGATCGCTGATCAGCGAGGACCCGGTGGGCCGAAGGGCCTGTTTCTGTGCTGTGTCTCGAAACCAAACTAAACTAAACTAACTAAACTAAACTGTTTTCATGCTGCATGACGCTATGACTCTGAGGTATCTATGGAAAGAGTACCTGTCACAGCAAGAATCAACAGCATAGGTTGACTGCTTCTCTTTCCACAGATGCTGGCGACCTGCTGAGGTTTTCCAGCACTTCCAGTTTTTATTTCAGATTTCCAGCATCTGCAGGAACATTTAGTTTCAATAAACTCACTGCTGTATTTGGTGCGTGCAAGACATCAATACTAGGTCAAAATCTAGAGTTAAGCTACAGTGAAACAGCCCAACTCATCCACGCCGACCAAGGTGACCCATCTATATTAGTCCTATTTGTCCACATTTGGCCCTTATGCCTCTAAACCTTTTGTATCCATGAACCAGTCCAAATGTATTTGTCAATGGAAATAGGTGTTTATAGCTGCTAAATTTGTATAATATAATTATAAGCCGTTGAATAAGGGGTGGGAATAATAAGCTTTGGCTTCTTCCTGCTCCTTTTCGGACATACGATTCATTTAATTATGAATATTGTTTATGGCACTTTATAAATATTCATGTTTTTTAATATGCTGTTTCATACTTGCTTTAAAATTTTAGTCTGTTCTAAATAAAGGATTTATTATAATAATAATTATTTTTTTTAAATGTTGTTACTGCACCTGCCTCAACCACTCTGGCAGCTCATTCCATCAACCCACCAACCTCCGTGTGAATAACTTCCCCACAGCTTCCCCTTTGAAACTGTTCCTCTCTCACTTAAACCTCTAGTCTTAGACAGCCCTACCCTGGGAAAGGACTGTTGCCATCTTTAGTTTTAGTTATACAAACAGGCCCTTTGGCCTACCTGCCACTCCCACCATCCATCACCTATTCAATCCCACTTTCACATCGTACACACTAGGGGGCCGATTTTACCGAAGCTAATTCACCTACAAACCCGCAAATCTTTGGAGTGTGGGAGGAAACCGGAAGCACCCAGAGAACACCCTCAAGATTGTTAAGGGCTTGGACACACTAGAGGCAGGAAACATGTTCCCGATGTTTGGGGAGTCCAGAACCAGGGGCCACAGTTTAAGAATAAGGGGTAAGCCATTTAGAACGTAGACGAGGAAACACTTATTCTCACTGAGAGTGGTGAGTCTGTGGAATTCTCTGCCTCAGAGGGCGGTGGAGGCAGGTTCTCTGGATGCTTTCAAGAGAGAGCTAGATAGGGCTCTTAAAAATAGCGGAGTCAGGGGATATGGGGAGAAGGCAGGAACGGGGTACTGATTGGGGATGATCAGCCATGATCACATTGAATGGCGGTGCTGGCTCGAAGGGCTGAATGGCCTACTCCTGCACCTATTGTCTATTGTCTATTGTCACAGGGAAGGACCTCGGTTACAGATGCCAATTATACCCGCTGAGTTTCTCCGGCATTTTCGTCTACCTTCGATTTTTCCAGCATCTGCAGCTCTGTCTTAAACCTGCAAACCTGTACGTCTTTGGAGTGTGTGAGGAAATGGAGCGAAAACCCACGCTTTCACGGGGAGAACGTACAAACTCTTTACAGGCAGCATCCCGTAGTCAGGATCGCACCTGGTGCTGTGAGGATCGAACCTGGCGCGCTCGAGACCTGGCGACTGCAACTCTACCGCTGTACCACTGTGCCGCCATGAATGCCCCTCATTTCTTTATAAACCCATTGGCCAAAGACCACACAAACTGGTGATGAAACAATATTAGGCTCCCCACTTTTCCTTTGCATCAGTAATGAGCTATAATACTGCAACACTATATTCCACACTTGTTCTCTTTGCACTCTTTGCTGAACGTGTGTATGGCTGGATTGTATTCATGTGTGATATGATTTGACTGGATAGCACATGATGAACTCAAAGTTTGGTGCACACTTGACAATATTAAACCAATCCCTCTACCAATAGTCTGAAGAAGGGTCCTGACCCGAACTGTCACCCATCCCTTTTTTTCCAGAGATGCCACCGGATCTGCTGAGTTACTCCAGCACTTTGTGTATATCTTCAATACCAACAAGATCCCACAGTAATTACGTTTGTTTAGCTCACTGTAGAGATACAGCATGGAAATAGGCCATTCAGCCACCGAGTCCATGCCGACCATCGATCACCTGTTCATGTGACCACCAGGGGGTGCCGCACGATTGCAACCTCGCCAATGGTCTGTCTGTCTTTTCGTCTTTTTGTTGTTATTTTTCGTGTGTTTTAAAAGTTTGTGTTAATGTTCTCTGGTTTGTTTTATGTGGGGTGGGGTGGGGGAGGGGGGTCGAGGGAAACTTTTTTTTAAATCTCATAACTTGCCGGAGATGCGATTGTTTTCCGGGTCGTATCTCCGGTTGCTCTGCGGCCTAACACCGTGGAGCTAGAGGCCTTGCTTGGGACTGACTTTGAGCCCCACCGCGGGGACGTGGACTTACCATCAGAGCCGATTCCTTGCCTGGGATCGACGCTCCAACCACGGCCTGCGGATTTCACCATCGAGGAGCTCGCAGTCTCGGGTAGAGACCGATGTCGGGAAGCTCCAAACGACGCAGAAGGTTTCGAAGGAAACTGAGATTCCTCCCCGATGCAGGAGCTTGATCGCCCCGACGCGAGGGTCCAAATGCCGCCGGCTACGGGAGACAAGATCGGCCCGACAACGGAAGCCTCAAGGCCCTCGACCGCGGGAGAACAAAGAAGGGAAGAGATTGAACTTTTTTTCTCCTTCCATCACAGTGAGGAATGTGGAGGAGTCACTGTGGTGGATGTTTATGTTAAAATTTATTTTGTGTGTTTTGTTGATTTTTATTGGTATGAATGTACGGCAAATGAAATTCCTCGAAATTGGCTAATGAAGTATGATTATGATTATGATGTACAATTTTCAATATTATCCCACTTTCCCATCCAGTCCGTGTGTGAAGATTCCTAACCTACCTGATCTCCCGGTTGCTTAACACTTTAAGTCTCCTTCCCATTGCCACACAGAGCTTTCTGTTCTAGGTCTCCTCTATTATCAGAGTGAGGCTAAATGCAAATTGGAGGAACAGCATCTTATATTTCGCTTGGGCAGCTTACAGCCCAGTGGTATGAATATTGATTTCTCTCACTTCAGGTAGCCCCGGCATTCCCTCTCTCTCTATCCCTCCCCCACCTAAGTCACACCAGCTTCTTGTTTTCACCCAACAAACAGCTAACAATGGCCTGTTTCCTTTATCATTGTTGCATATCTTTCATTCACTGTTCTTTATCTCTCTACATCATCGTCTATATCTCCCGTGGCTTTCAGTCTGAAGAAGGGTCTGGACCCGAAATGTCACCCCATTCCTTCTCTCCAGGGATGCTTCCTGTCCCGCTCAGTTGCTCCAGCTTTTTGTGTCTATCTGAGATTCTTCTCAAGGTAAGGTGATCTTTGTGGGATCTTGCTGTGGGTGGAATAGCCGCTGGTCTAGGCCACCCAACAATAGTGACAGCTGTTCCTGCTCCGACCAGCATTCCTATGTTTGTCCCATCTATTTTTATTTTGTTTCCCATCTTTGTCCTGTTCTCCTGCCAGGTTTCTGGCAAAGATATCAAGTCCAGTGCTTCCAGCAAGATAATTGCTTCCAGCTTCTTGACTTGACTTCCCACACTCAGGCACTGTGACCATATATTTGCAGAATACGTTTCCCAAGTTTTACCACTGTCCACACTTCTGACATTCACTCAGTACCGAGGGAGGCACGGTGGTGCAGCGGTAGAGTTGCTGCCTAACGAGTTCAGAACCAGGGGCCACAGTTTAAGAATAAGGGATAAGCCATTTAGAACTGAGACGAGGAAACGCTTTTTCTCACAGAGAGTTGTGAGTCTGTAGAATTCTCTGCCTCAGAGGGGGCGGTGGAGGCCGGTTCTCTGGATACTTTCAAGAGAGAGCTAGATAGGGCTCTTAAAGATAGCGGAGTCAGGGGATATGGGGAGAAGGCAGGAACGGGGTACTGATTGTGGATGATCAGCCATGATCACATTGAATGGCGGTGCTGGCTCGAAGGGCCAAATGACTTACTCCTGCACCTATTGTCTATTGTCTAGCGCCAGAGACCATGAGACTGGGTTTGATCACGACTACTGGTACAATTTAAGTGAGAAAGAACTGCAGATGCTGGATAAAATCCAAGGTAGACACAAAATGCTGGAGTAACTCAGCGGGTGAGGCAGCATCTTTGGAGAGAAGGAATGGGTGACATTTCGGGTCGACCCGAAACGTCACCCATTCCTTCTCTCCATAGATGCTGCCTCACCCGCTGAGTTACTCCAGCATTTTGTGTCTACCTACTAGTTTAGTTTAGAGATACAATGCGGAAACAGGCCCTTTGACCCACCGAGTTCACACCGACCAGCGTTCCATGCAAATTAACACTATCCTACGCACACTAGGGACAATTTACATTTACTCCAAGCCAATCAACCTACAAACCTGTAGGTCTTTGGAGTGTGGGAGGAAAACGAAGATATCGGAGAAAACCCACGCAGTACAGACGGCGCCCGTAGTCGGGATCGAACCCGGGTCTCTGGCGCTGTAATCGCTGTAAGGCAGCAACTCTACCGCTGCGCCACCGTGTCGGTAGTGCGAAGAGAAAGATACAGAATGCAGAATACAGTTCTCAGCCTCGTAGCGTAACAGTTCCAGAGGTAAAGCTCAACATGTGCAATGATGCAGGTTGCAAAATTGCCACGGTACTCTAGTTTATGGAAGGACCGTTCAGAAGCAAAGCGGAAGAAGCTGTTCCTGAGTCTAATGCTACGCGCTTTCAAGCTTCTTTTAGTTTAGAGATACACCATGGCAACAGGTCCTTCAGCCCACCGAGTCCGTGCCGACCAGCTATCACCTTGTACACTAACACTATCCTGCACACACTAGGGACAATTTACAACTTTTACAGAAGTCAATTAACGTACAAACCTGCAGGTTTTTGGAGTGTGGGAGGAAACCAGAGCTCCCGGAGAAAACCCACACAGTCACAGGAAGAATGTACAAACTCCGTACGGACAGCATAGTCAGGACCAAACCCGGGTGTCTGGCGATGTGAGGCAGCAACTCTACCGCTGTACCATCATGCCGCCCTATACCTGCTGCTCAACGGGAGCAGGGAGAAGAAGGAATGAGCGGGGTGGGACGTCTTTGATAATGTTGGCTGCTGTTTCAGATCAGATTCAATTTTAATTGTCATTGTCAGTGTACAGTACAGAGACAACGAAATGCATTGTCATGCAAGGCAGCGTGAAGTGTAGATGGAGCAATGGTGGGGAGTCTGGTCTGTGTGATACAACCACAACTGCGATTTCTTGTGGTCTTGGGCAGGACTGTTCCTAAACCAGGATGTGATGCAACCCAGAAGAATGTCTTGCTTCGGGGACAGGATTGCTTTCTGAGCTGAACTAAAATGGCCACCTATCTTATATGGAATTAGTTTCAGTGTAGTTCAGTTTAGTTTATTGTCACATAGACCAAAAAGTACAGTGAAATTCGAATGGGATTGGACAGGCTAGATGCAGGAAAAATGTTCCCGTTGTTGGGGGAGACCAGAACCAGGGGGGGTCACAGTTTTTAAGAATAAAGCCATTTAGGACTGAGATGAGGAAAGACTTTTCACCAGAGAGTTGTAAATCTGTGGAATTCTCTGCCATAGAGGGCAATGGAGGCCAATTCAGTGGATGTTTTCAAGAGAGAGTCCTAGATTTAGCCTTAGATTTAGCTCTTAGGGCTAAAGGAATCAATGGATATGGGGATAAAGCAGGAACGGGGTACTGATTTTGTTATGATCATATTGAATGGCGGAGCTGACTCCTGCACCTATCTTCTATGTGTCTAATGAGATACTCCAGCACCTTGTGTGGCAACGGCCCTAGAAGAGTTGGACATGAAGACCAGTCTTCTTGCGGGTGGCATGCACAGCCTAAAGTTGTAGATCAAGGGTAGAAATCCAGGCCAGGACAGCATCAGTTACTGGGTGGAAGGGCTTTGATGCTCCCAGGGAAAAGCCTCAGTGGGCAGTCATTTATGATGTGTAGGGTGGTCTAGTCTGGATGTCCGCAGTCGCAAGCAGGGCTGTCTGTCACCCCCCACTTTTGTGAGTATAGGAGCAGGGAGGTTCTGCTGCAGTTGTACAGGTCCTTGGTGGGACCACACCTGGAGTATTGCGTACAGTTTTGGTCTCCTAATCTGAGAAAATACATTCTTGCCATAGAGGGAGTACAGAGAAGGTTCACCAGACTGATTCCTTCTGTCAGGACTTTCATATGACGAAAGACTCGGATAGACTCGGCTTGTACTCGCTAGAATTTAGAAGATTGAGGGGGGGATCTTATAGAAATTTACAAAATTCTTAAGGGGTTGGACAGGCTAGATGCAGGAAGATTGTTCCCGATGTTGGGGAAGTCCAGAACAAGGGGTCACAGTTTAAGGATAAGGGGGAAATCTTTTAGGACCGAGATGAGAATTTTTTTTTCACACAGAGTGTGATGAATCTGTGGAATTCTCTGCCACAGGAAGTAGTTGAGGCCAGTTCATTGGCTATATTTAAGAGGGAGTTAGATGTGGCCCTTGTGGCTAAAGGGATCAGGGGGTATGGAGAGAAGTCAGATACAGGATACTGAGTTGGATGATCAGCCATGATCATATTGAATGGCGGTGCAGGCTCGAAGGGGCGAATGGCCTACTCCTGCACCTATTTTCTATGTTTCTATGCAGGTGATGGGCTGTTCTTGCATGGAGGGTGCGGATTCTATTCAGGGTTAGCCATTGCTTGCGATGGAGGTCAAATCCCGGTGGTCAAATCTCCGTTGTTGGTGTTGGCATCACTCCAGGCTCTGCGCCACTCAGTCTTGGAGTCAAAGTCTTCCAGCGATTTAACGGGAGACCAGTGAGGACTAAAAAAGGAAGGGAACCCGCTCAGCCCTTTGATCCCTCCTGATTAATCCTTAGATAAACTTGGCAACAATGTTGATGAACAAAATAACAAAATTGGCTTTGCTCATGACAGTGAAGGATGATCAGAGTTCTAAACTGGGTCACTGGGTACTGTGCAAATAATTTATCATTAAATCTTGGCTGAATAAGGTGCGGTGAACTTGTTGGCTATCTGCTCGGACTAATTAGCCTGTGAAATAAATAAGCAATTACTCATCTAAGTTTCATCTCTATCAGGTCAAACTATCTCAGGCAGTTGCACGTAAACTGTCATATGAGGAAAGATTGAAAAGACTAGGCTTGTATTCACTGGAGTTTAGAAGGATGAGGGGGGATTTTATAGAAACATATAAAATTATAAAAGGACTGGACAAGCTAGATGCAGGAAAAATGTTCCCAATGTTGGGCGAGTCCAGAACCAGGGGCCACAGTCTTAGAATAATGGGGAGGCCTTTTAAGACTGAGGTGAGAAAAAACGTTTTCACCCAGAGAATTGTGAATTTGTGGAATTCCCTGCCACAGAGGGCAGTGGCGGCCAAGTCACTGGATGGATTTAAGAGAGAGTTAGATAGAGCTCTAGGGGCTAGTGGAATCAAGCGATATGGGGAGAAGGCAGGCACGGGTTATTGATTCGGGATGATCAGCCATGATCACAATGAATGGCGGTGCTGGCTCAAAGGGCCGAATGGCCTCCTCCTGCACCTATTTACTATCTTTCTATGTAACTGCCTGATCATTACTGAGGCAGAGATGAAAGGACGGTTTTGACATTGGTGTAACGTTCCTTCTCTGCCAGTGTCTCGAGAATTATGGGGGCACGGTGGCGCAGCGGGTAGAGTTGCTGCCTCACAGCGCCAGAGACCCGGGTTCAATCCTGACTACAGGTGCTGTCTGTATGCAGTTTGTACCTTCTTCCCATGACTGCGTGGGTTTTCTCCAGGTGCTCCGGTTGCCTCTCCACACTCCAAAAACATGCAGGTTTGAAGGTTAATTGGCTTGGGATAAAAATGTAAACTTGTCCCTAGTGTGTGTAAGGCAGTGTTAATGTGCGGGGATTGTTGGTCGGTGTGGACTCGGTATGCCGAAGGGCCTGTTCCCGCTCTGTATCTCTAAACTAAACTAAATTAAATAGGTGCTGAGTCTTGGGGCTCTGTTTTGGGGGAGATCCACTGGGCTTATATTCACTGGAATTTAGAATGACGAGAAGGAATCTTATAGAAATATGTAAAAAACAAAAGGGATTGGACAGGCTAGATGCAGGAAAAATATGTTGGGGGAGTCCAGAACCAGGGGTCACAGTTTAAGAATAAGGGGTAGGCCATTTAGGACTGGGATGAGGAAAAACATTTTCACCCAGAGAGTTGTAAATCTGTGGAATCCTCTGCTACAGAAGGCAGTGGAAACCAATTCGTTGGATGTATTCAAAAGAGAGATAGCTCTTAGGGCTAACGGAATCAAGGAATATGCGGAGAAAGCAGGAACGGGGTAATGTTTTTGTATGATTAGCCATGATCATATTGAATCATGTTGCTATCTGGAACGGCCGAATGGCCTACTCCTGCACCTATTTTCTATGTTTCTATGTTTTTAATCTTTTACCCAGATGGAGTGCCACTTTCATATCAGCCCAACTGTTGTCTCTGGCGAACGGCAACAGTGTCGTCTCAAAGTCTTTGCAGATAGTTGTCCCAAGGGTCTTTTCTGGAATGTTATTTGGAAAACAGTAAAATGCAAACCTAATAACTAGCTACTAATTATACTGTGTATGAAAGAACTGCAGACGCTTGTTTATACCGAAAATAGGCACAACGTACTGGTCAGGCAGCGTCTCTGGTGGAAAGTGGATGGGTGACGTTTCGGGTCGGGACCCTTCTTCAGAAGCTTTTCACTGTACCTTGGTACACACGACAATAAACTAAACTAAAGTAACTGCCTGAAATACTTCCTCCGGCAGCTCGTTCCATATATCCACCACCTTTTGTGTGAAAAGGTTACCCCTCAGGTTCCTATTAAATCTTCCCTGCCTCACCTTGAAGCTATGTCATCTGGTTCTCGATTCCCCTACTCTGGGCACGAGACTCCGTGCGCTGCCCGATCTATTGCTCTCATGATTTTATACACCTCTGTGAGATCATCCCTCATCCTCTCGCGCTCTAGAGAATAGAGTCCCAGCCTGCTCAATCTCCCCCTATAGCTCAGGCCCTCGTGTTCTGGCAACATCCTCATAAATCTAGGTGACCTTTCGGGTCAGGGCCCTTCTTCGGGTCTGAATTACAGAGTGCAGAATATAGTTCTCAGCATTGTAGCGCATCAGTTCCGTAGATTGCACCACTCATCTCAGCTTGTAGGAAGGAACCGCAGATGCTGGTTTAAACCAAAGATAGACACAAAATGCTGGAGTAACTCAGCGGGACAGGCAGCATCTCTGGAGGGAAGGAATGGGAGACGTTTCGGGTCGAGACCCTTCTCCAGACTAAAAGTCAGGGGAAAGGGAAAGGAGAGATGTAGACCATGATGTAGAGAGATAAAGAACAATGAATTAAAGATGTGCAAAAAAGTAACGGTGATAAAGGAAATGGGCCATTGTTAGCTGTTGGGTGAAAATGAGAAGCTGGTGCGACTGGGGTGGGAGAGGGATGGAGAAATGGTTAAGGGCCTGTCCCACTTAGGCTACTTTTAGGCGACTGCCGGCGACTGTCATAGTCACAGCAGGTCGCCGGAAAACCGTCGACTGAACCCCCCCCCCCTTCGACATAAAATTCAAAATAGAATCATACTTTAACAACAACAAAAAATGAAGTCAGCACTGGCGACAACCTACGTCATCCTGGCGACAAGGAAATGTCAAGCTACGTTGAAAAGCGTTTCAAAATAGCGACCAGAAAGACGCTATTCACAACCATACAGGCGACACCCCGGCAGCGGAGAGAGTTTAACTACATGGTGACAGCAGATCAGCCACAAAATGCCCCTACCCTTCTTTTAATGAGAAACCACAACTCAGCCAAACACAACACTGCAAGTCACGTCACGCTTCCTCCAATGCTACTGCCCACAAGCGTCTGCGTAGGTAGCACTTGGAGAGGCTTAATGAGATTAATATTGCTCCTCCGTGCTTTGTTTGGAGAACAGCAGCCTCCCAGAGCAATGGTTAGTTTGCCAGGCACCATTCCTCAGCCATATATATAATGTTGGGCAAGAGAGCTACAAGGAGAGTTTACAAGAATGATCCCAGGAATGAGTGGGTTCGCGTACAGCGTGCTGAGCGTTTGACTGCACTGGGCCTCTACTCGCTGGAGTTTAGAAGGTTGAGGGGGGGACCTCATTGAAGCTTGCAGAACAATGAATGGCATAGATAGAGTGGATGTGGAGAGGATATTTTCACTGGTGGGAGAGACCAGGACCAGAGGTCATGGCCTCAGAATTAAAGGGCGCTCTTTTAGAAAGGAGGTGACCTCTTTAGTCAGAGGGTGGTGAATCTGTGGAACTCATTGCCACAGAGGGCTGTGGAGGCCAAGTCAGTGGATATTTTTAGGGCAGAGATAGACAAATTCTTGATTAGAACGGGTGTCAAAGGTTACGGGGAGAAGGCAGGAAAATGGGATTAGAAGGCAGAGATCAGCCATGGTTGAATGGCGGAGTGGACCCATGGGCCAAATGGCCGAAATTCTACTCTTATAACTGGTGAGAGGATGGACAACCTTGGATTGTTTTCTCAGGAACATCAGGAGGCTGAGGGGAGACCTGACAGAATGAGGGATATACTGTAAAATGATGCGAGGTATAGATAGGGTAGACAGTCGCAACCTTTAAGTCAAAGACTAGAGAGCACAACACGTACACTATTATCCGCTTTCACTGACTAGCACACAAACACACCCTTTTCACTGTATGTCAGTAAATGTCACAGTAGGAAACCAGTGCCAATACTAAAGGGCCTGCCCCACTTACGCGAGCGACCTTTACAGGCGACTGCCGGCACACATCACAGGTCGCCGAAATTTTCAACAAGTTGAAAATTCAGCGGCGACCGGACAGACGCTACGACTCTTAGGAGACTTCTTAGGAGACCATAGGCCGTATGGTCGTGAGAGGTCCATATATATATATAACTCACCACTGTTCTATGTACGAAACTCTAAACTGGTTATCCCCCCCACGTTCGAAGATGCTACCACTGGTTCCAGCTCATCTTTAAATGCATCCACCTCAATTACCCTTCTTATCTAAAACAAGACCTATTACCATACACACCCTCATACTCACTAAGACATATTCAGCAACCCTTCTTTTTCATTCCAAGAACTAACAAAGAAATTGGGAGACGTGCATTTAAATTCAAAGCTCCTTCTGACTGGAACACTTTGCCTAGTACCATAAGAACTATTAGCTCATTTCGTCTATTTAAAAATACACTTTTACCCTTCCTTATAAAACCATGTACCTGTTTCTAGTATTAGAGTCTTCAAGCTCCTTTATCTAGCTTGCTCTGTGTGTGATCATTTGCGCTGTAGCATATAACTGTTATTATTATTGGATATGTAAAGTCAATTAACAATTGTTATAAACTATAACAAGTGGGGATGGAGGGGTTATGGGATTGGTGTGTGGGTAGGTGGGTCAATGGGAGCCTTTGTGTATGTTATGTCTTGTGCTGTATGTTTAATGTTGGACCCC
This sequence comes from Leucoraja erinaceus, assembly GCF_028641065.1. Classification (NCBI taxonomy): domain Eukaryota; kingdom Metazoa; phylum Chordata; class Chondrichthyes; order Rajiformes; family Rajidae; genus Leucoraja; species Leucoraja erinaceus. Next base: position 17,621,079 of record NC_073385.1, read on the forward strand.
CTCGAAAACGAGATGACTGTCCATCTCAAGGGGTTATCCATGAATAAACTTGTTGTTGTTTCAAACATGTCGCCAGGGTTCGCCTCTATGGTCGTGAGATGCCTCCAAAGAGTCATTGCGTCTTTCTGGTCACCGCCGAATTTTCAACAAGTTGAAGATTTTCGGCAACCTATGACGGGTGCCGGTAGTTACCTGTAAAGGTCGCGTAAGTGGGACAGGCCCTTAATACTGTAGCTTTAAGAAAAGTCAGGTCGGCAGAAAGTTCCCCCTCCGCCACCATGTAATCCCGTGCTACCTGCTCCATGGTCGGATGGTCGGCGACTAAACCGTCTCCCCCACCTGGTTTGCCAGGTGAGGAGGGGGCTGTGGACCCCCAGCAGGAACAAAGACAAGACCTGACAAAGGGCGGGGATGAGCTCCTAGCGAGCCGACGGCCATCCACACTTCAGTAGATGTTGGGTTGTTTAAGAAGGAACTGCAGATGCTGGATAAATCTAAGGTAGACAAAAACGCTGGAGAAACTCAGCGGGTGAGGCAGCATCTATGGAGCGAAGGAATAGGTGACGTTTCGGGTCTCGAAATGGGAAGGGGGAGGTTTGGAGAGAGAGAGAGAAAGCAAGGGCTATCTTGAAGTTGGAGAAGTCAATGTTCATACTGCTGGGGTGTGAGCTGCCCAAGCGAAATATAAGGTGCTGATTCTCCAATTTGCGCTGGGCCTCACACTGACAATGGAGGAGGCCCAGGACAGAAAGGTCGGTGTGGGAATGGGAATGGGAAGGGGGAGTTAAAGTGTTGAGCAACCGGGAGACCATGTAGGTATGGGCGGACCGAGCGGAGGTGTTCAGCGAAACGATCGCCGAGCCTGCGCTTGTTTTCGCCGATATTTAGGGTATCTCATCTTCCAGCCCACTGCTCACTCCCCATCAGGAAACATGTTGGGAAACATTAATCCCAGCGTCAAGCTCATTCCTGTCATAGCAAGAAGGCTCCACCCTCCTTACATTCGACTCACAATCCATGTGCAGCCATGGAGAAATGTGGAATTCTCTGCCGCAGAGGGCGGTGGAGGCCGGTTCTCTGGATGCTTTCAAGAGAGAGCTAGATAGGGCTCCTAAAAATAGTGCAGGGGATATGGGGAGAGGGCAGGAACGGGGTACTGATTGGGGATGATCAGCCATGATCACATTGAATGGCGGTGCTGGCTCGAAGGGCCTACTCCTACACCTATTGTCTATTGTCCAATATCAGTGTTTTGCTCTCATACAATGTGGAAACAGGCCCTTCAGCCCAACTTGCTCATGACAAACAAGATGCCCCATCTACTCTAGTCCCACCTGCGCACCTCTGTCATTGAGTCATAGAGCCATACAACGTGGAAACAGGCCCTTCGGCCCAGCTTTCCCATGCTAACCAGGATGCCCCACCTCAGCGGCACAGTGGTACAATGGCAGAGTTGCTGCCTTACAGTGCCAGGGACCCAGGTTTGATCCTGACTACAGGTGCTGTCTGTAGGGGGTCTGTACGCTCTCCCTGTGATCGCGTGGGATTTCTACGGGTGTTCCGGTTTCCTCCCACACTCGAAAGGCGTACAGGCTTGTAGGTTAATTGGCTTGGTAAAAATTGTAAAATGTCTCTAGTCTGTGTGGGACAGTTAATGTACGGCGCTGACTTAGTGGGCTGAAGGGCCTGTTTCTGCTCTGTAAATGAACTAAACTACTCTAGTCCCATCTACCCACAGTTGACAGATAGTTATACAGCTTGGAAACTGGCCTTTCGGCCCAACTTCCCCATGCTGATCAACATGCCCGACTACACGAGTCCCACCTGCCTGCCTTTGGCCCATATCCCGCTCAAATCTGTCCTATCCATGTACCCGTGCAAGAAAGCAAGAGGGGTATCGACCCGAAACGTCGCCCATTCCTTTTCTCCAGAGATGCTGCCTCACCCGCTGAGTTACACCAGCATTTTGTGTCTACCTATCCATGCACCTGTCCAAGTGTCTCTTAAAGGGCCTGTCCCACTTTCACGGCTTAATTCAAAACCTCTGCCGAGTTTAAAGGACCTAAAAAAAAATCAAGGGCGTGGTAATCTACGAACACCTTCCACGACTATGTTCACAAACTCCTACGAGTATGTCCCCGAATTCCCACGACTATTTCGATGCCCTCCTTACGAGTAAAAAGTTGCATTTTCTTTCATCCCGACCATTTTTTTACTCGTGGACATTTTTTATCGGGCTGGAAAAAACGTGGAAAAAAAATGATGCCACGAGTACCTACGGCTGGCATAACGAGCCGCTACGATATATCAACGAACTCCCTCGACCTCCTACAGACTCGTTACGAACATTCTGCAGGTTTGAATCGGGGGAAAGCTCGGGAGAATTTGTGAATAACTCGTGTGGGACAGGCCCTTAAATGTTCCGATAGTACTTGCCTCAACTACCTCCTCCGGCAACTCGCTTCATACACCCACCACAAAAAGGTTACCCCTCACGTTCCTATTAAATCTTTCCCCTCCCTTGTCACGTTTGGCCCATATCCCTCTAAACCTTTCCTATCCATGTACCTGTCCAAATATCTTTTAAATGCTGTTGTAGTACCAGCCTCAACTTCTTCCTCTGGCAGCTTGTGTATCCATACAAGCAGCACCTGTAACCTGAGACAGTTTACTATGTCCATTTGACCTACAGGTCTAGACGATGTGGTGGGATGATGGTTGATGTTTCGTATGTGCGACACTTCCTGAAGGTTTCAACGGGTTCATGTGCCCTACCGGAAGTAGATTCAGATAATACCTCAGGCAGATCAAATCAGAACATTTATTAGACAATAGACAATAGGTGCAGAAGTAGGCCATTCGGCCCTTCGAGCCAGCCATTCAATATGATCATGGCTGATCATCCACAATCAGTACCCCGTTCCTGTTATGGTCAAGTGTGCTGAGGTGCAGTGAAAATGCTTTGTTTTGCATGCTATCCAATCAAATCAGACAGATGCAACGTCCAAACAAGGTACTGCAGGTGCACGTTTACAAAAATAAAAGTCATAAAGTGCTGGAGTAACTCAGCGGGTCAGGTGGCATCTGTGGAGAACATGGATAGGTGACGTTTCACAGAGTGCTGGAGTAACTCAGTGGGTCAGCTGCAGCATCTCTGGAGAACATGGATAGGTGACATTTCAGGTCGGGACCTTTCTTCAGATGGATTGTACAGGGAGGAGAGAATACTGGAGAGTGGAGGGGCAGGGCAATGTCTGGCAGGTGGATTGGATACTGGTGAGGGGGGTTTTGACACAGTCTTTGTCCAATCATCTGCTTATCAGCAGCTTCCCTCACCTGTATCCACCTATAACCAACCAGGTTTGTCCTGCCCACCCCCCCCCCACCTTTCTTCCTCCCGACTACCATTAGTCTGAAGAAGGGTCCCGACCTGAAACATCATCTATCCTTGTCTCCCACAGAAGCTGCCTGACCCGCTGAGTTACTCCAGCACTTTGTGTCTTTTTCAGATAAATAAAATCAGATCAAAGTCGGATGCAATAGGTAGAGCCAAGGACTGTGTAGGAAGGAACTGCAGATGCTGGTTTAAACCGAAGAAAGACACAAAAAGCTGGAGTAACTCAGTGGGACAGGCAGCATCTCTGGAGAGAAGGAATGGGGGACGTTACCTTCTCGACCCGAAACGTCACCCATTCCTTCTCTCCAGAGATGTTGCCTGTCCCGCTGAGTTACTCCAGCTTTTTGTGTCTATCTTAGGTAGAGCAAAGGGGGCGATACAGAATGCAGACTATAGTTGTCAGGACGTCCCAAGCCTGTGGCACGGTTCCACATCGGCCACCCACAGTCAAACCCCTCTCTTGCACTGACCCAGTACATTCCATGAGCAAAGAGGGATTATCCCATCTTCCAGCCAACTTTGTTCACATTCCCGAAGATAGGCACAAAATGCTGGAGTAGCTCAGCGGGACAGGCAGCATCTCTGGAGTGAAGGAATGGGTGACGTTTCACACCTGAACAGTCTCGACCCGAAAGGTCACCCATTCCTTCTTTCCAAAGACGCTGCCTGTCCCGCTGAGTTACTCCAGCATTTTGTGTCAACCTTCGGTTTAAACCGGCATCTGCAGTTCCTTCCTACACATATGTTCACTTCACGTTGGGGAAACTCCTGCCGTTGTTGAATCTCACCCAGAACACAAAATGCTGGAGGAACTCAGCTGGTCGGGCAGCATCTGTGGAGGGACATGGACAGAAGGGGGCTAACGACCCATCCCGTCTCTCCAGAGATGCTGCCTGATCCGCTGAGTTACTCCAGCTCTTGGAGTCTATCTTCAGATGGAACCAGCATCTGCAGTTCCTTGCTGCACAGACATCCTTTCACGACGTGCAAACCCAACACCTGGTGTTCACTGAGTACATCCTCTTTCCAGTGACCACTACCGTTTTACAGAGAAGTCGCTCACCGCTTCCACTCCCCTCACCAGCTGTGTGACTTCTCACACTAACTCACAGCATCCTCTCTATAAAGAATGTAAAGCCAGCAAAGTCCAATCAAGGATTGGACTGGCCTATCTATGTACAGACTTTGCTGGCTTTACCTTGCACTAAACGTTATTCCCTTATCGTATTTCGCTTGGGCAGCTTAAAGCCCAGTGGTGTGACTTTTAAGAATAAGGAGTAAGCCATTTAGAACGGAGATGAGGAAACACTTTTTCTCACAGAAAGTGGTGAGTCTGTGGAATTCTCTGCCTCAGAGGGCGGTGGAAGCAGGTTCTCTGGATGCTTTCAAGAGAGAGCTAGATAGGGCTCTTAAAATTAGAGGAGTCAGGGGATATGGGGAAAGGCAGGAACGGGGTACTGATTGGGGATGATCAGCCATGATCAGATTGAATGGCGGTGCTGGCTCGAAGGGCCGAATGGCCTACTCCTGCACCTATTGTCTGTTGTCTATTGAATATTGATTTCTCTCACTTCAGGTAGCCCCGGCATTCTCTCTCTCTCTCTCTCTCTCTCTCTCTCTCTCTCTCTATCTCTCTATACCTCCCTTTCCCAAGTTGCACTAGCTGCTTGTTTTCACCCAACAAACAACTAACAATGGCCTGTTTCTTTTATCATTGTTATATTTTTGCATCTCTTTTATACATTGTTCTTTATCCCTCCACATCATGGTCTATCTCTCTTATTTCCCTTATCCCTAACCAGTCTGAAGAAAGGTCTCGACCCGAAACGTCACCTATTCCTTTCCTCCAGAGATGCTGTGTGTCCCGCTGAGTTACTCCAGCTTTTTGTGTCTATCTTCGGTTTAAACCAGCATCTGCAGTTCCTTCCTACACATATTCCCTTATCGTGTATCTAAACCCTGTAAATATCTCAATTGTAATATGTACAGTCTTTCCCCTGACTGGTTAGCACGCAACAACAGCTTTTCACTGTACCTCGGTACACATGACAATAAACTAAACAGAAACTGAATCACAGAGTGCTGGAGTAACTCAGTGGGTCAGGCAGCATCTCTGGAGAACATGGATGGGTGACGTTTCAGGTCGGGACCCTCCTGACCCGAAACGTCACCTACCCATGTTCTCCAGAGATCCTGCCTGATCCGCTGAGTTACACCAGCACTTTGTGTCTTTTTTTGTAAATTGCCATCTGCAGTTGCCCCTTGTCCCTTTAAGGAATTCATGGCAGGAAAAGTCCCAATGTTCGTGATAAATGTGTGGTCACTTGTAAAAATTCCCTGGTGCTGGTATTGAGTTTGTTTCTCCGTGGCTACGTCAAATAGAAGTTAATATTAAACAGATGCTGAATATCCACTGGACTTTTAAATCTATTTCAGATTTCCAGCTTATAACCATATAACCATATAACAATTACAGCACGGAAACAGGCCATCTCGGCCCTACAAGTCCATGCCGAACAAATTTTTTTTTTTCCCCCTTAGTCCCACCTGCCTGCACTCGTACCATAACCCTCCATTCCCTTCTCATCCATATGCCTATCCAATTTATTTTTAAATGATACCAATGAACCTGCCACCACCACTTCCACTGGGAGCTCATTCCACACCGCCACCACTCTCTGCGTAAAGAAGTTCCCCCTCATATTACCCCTAAACTTCTGTCCCTTAATTCTGAAGTCATGTCCTCTTGTTTGAATCTTCCCTATTCTCAAAGGGAAAAGCTTGCCCACATCAACTCTGTCTATCCCTCTCATCATTTTAAAGACCTCTATCAGGTCCCCCCTTCACCTTCTGCGCTCCAGAGAATAAAGACCTAACTTATTCAACCTATCTCTGTAACTTAGTTGTTGAAACCCAGGCAACATTCTAGTAAATCTCCTCTGTACTCTCTCTATTTTGTTGACATCCTTCCTATAATTGGGCGACCAAAATTGTACACCATACTCCAGATTTGGTCTCACCAATGCCTTGTACAATTTTAACATTACATCCCAGCTTCTATACTCAATGCTCTGATTTATAAAGGCTAGCATACCAAAAGCTTTCTTTACCACCCTATCTATATGAGATTCCACCTTCAAGGAACTATGCACGGTTATACCCAGATCCCTCTGTTCAACTGTATTCTTCAATTCCCTACCATTTACCATGTACGTCCTATTTTGATTTGTCCTGCCAAGGTGTAGCACTTCACATTTATCAGCATTAAACTCCATCTGCCATCTTTCAGCCCATTTTTCCAAATGGCCTAAATCACTCTGTAGACTTTGGAAATCCTCTTCATTATCCACAACACCCCCTATCTTGGTATCATCTGCATACTTACTAATCCAATTTACCACACCTTCATCCAGATCATTGATGTACATGACAAACAACAAAGGACCCAACACAGATCCCTGAGGCACCCCACTAGTCACCTGCCTCCAACCCGATAAACAGCCATCCACCATTACCCTCTGGCTTCTCCCATTCAGCCACTGTTGAATCCATCTTGCTATTCCTGCATTTATACCCAATAGTTGAACCTTCTTAACCAACCTTCCATGAGGAACCTTGTCAAAGGCCTTACTAAAGTCCATATAGACAACATCCACTGCTTTACCCTCGTCAATTTCCCTAGTAACCTCTTCAAAAAATTCAAGAAGATTAGTCAAACATGACCTTCCATGCACAAATCCATGTTGACTGTTCCTAATCAGACCCTGTTTATCTAGATGCTTATATATGCTTAATAGCTTCTGCTATTTAAAGGACAATAGACAATAGTGCAGGAGCAGGCCATTCGGCCCTTCGAGCCAGCACCGCCATTCAGTGTGATCATGGCTGATCATCCATAATCAGTACCCCGTTCCTGCCTTCTCCCCATATCCCCTGACTCCGCTATCTTTAAGAGCCCTATCTAGCTCCCTCTTGAAAGCATCCAGAGAACCTGCCTCCACTGCCCTCTGAGGCAGAGAATTCCACAGATTCACAACTCTCTGTGTGAAAAAAGTGTTTCCTCATCTCGGTTCAAAATGGCTTACCCCTTATTCTTAAACTGTGGCCCCTAGTTCTGGACTCCCCCAACATCAGGAACATGTTTCCTGCCTCTAGCATGACCAAAGCCTCAATAGAAACATACAAAATAGGTGCAGGAGGAGGCCATTCGACCCTTCAATCCAGCACCGCCATTAATTGTGATCATGGCTGATCGTCCCCAATCAATAACCCGTGCCTGCCATCTCCCCATATCCCTTGATTCCACTAGCCCCTAGAGCTCTATCTAACTATCTCTTAAATCCATCCAGTGATTTGGCCTCCACTGCCCTCTGTGGCAGGGAAATCCACAAATTCACAACTCTCTGGGTAAAAAAGTTTTTTCTCACCTCAGTCTTAAATGGCCTCCCCTTTATTCTAAGACTGTGGGGAACATTTTCCTTATCTTATTTGTTTCAATAAGATAAGATGTCAATAAGATTGCCAATAAGACAATCTTAATGTCAATAAGATTGTTATCTTGTAGAAACAAGGAACTGCAGATGCTGATTTAGCACACAAAAAAGGCACAAAGTGCTGGAGCAACCCAGCTGTCTGGAGAACATGTATAGGCACAAAGTGCTGGAGTAACGCAGCAAGTCCCGGCAGCATCTCAGGAAAACATGGATAGGTGACATTTCCCTTCTAAAGAACTCCAGTAGTTTGTGCTTTTTTTTTGCTATTTCTCTTTGTTTGCCTTTTGGTGAATACAACTCCCCCCCACCCCCCCCCCCCCCCCCCCCCCCCCCTGCCCCCCCCCCCCCCCCCCCCCACCCACTCCCCCTGCGAATCATTCTCTGTCTAAAACAATCGAAAGCCAGTTCCAGTGAAATTAAAAAGACTTACATGGGTTTTTCTGTTGTTCCGTCTTAGGCTGGTGCAGAATGAGTTCAGCCGCGGAGAAATACGATGTCGACTCACAACACAGGTGAAGACATACACATGCAGCCGTGCCAACAGACCAAGGGGAGGTTTGAAAGGTAAACAGCTCGAACAGAACTCCCAGGGTGGGACAGCATGTCTGTGTGTATGAAAGCTTCTAATGACTGCTCTTCAAGAGTCAGGATTGAGTCAGTCTTTTTACTGCCTGGAGTGAAATTAAAGCAGAGGAGGAAACCACAGCGTAGACGCTGGTTGGCCTTGCATGTGGACTCAGTGGGTGTATTTAAATCTCGTCTATTGTGCTTGTGTCAGAGAGGAGAGGGCAGGATGCGCTGGGTTTATGAACTGCTGTGGTGAAAGCCTGGAATGGAATAAAACCAGGCGTTTCTGAGGGGGGAAAGGCAGCTAGACAATAGACAATAGGTGCTGGAGTAGGCCATTCGGCCCTTTGAGCCAGCACCGCCATTCAATGTGATCATGGCTGATCATCCCCAATCAGTACCCCGTTCCTGCCTTCTCCCCATATCCCCTGACTCCGCTATTTTTAAGAGCCCTACCTAGCTCTCTCTTGAAAGTATCCAGAGAACCTGCCTCCACCGCCCTCTGAGGCAGAGAATTCCACAGACTCACAAATCTCTGTGAGAAAAAGTGTTTCCTCGTCTCCGTTCTAAATGGCTTACCCCTTATTCTTAAACTGTGGTCCCTGGTTCTGGACTCCCCCAACATCAGTAACATGTTTCCTGCCTTTAGCGTGTCCAAACCCTTAATAATCTTATATGCTTCAATAAGATCCCCTCTCATCCTTCTAAACTGCAGAGTGTACAAGCCCAGCCGCTCCATTCTCTCAGCATATGACATTCCCGCCATCCCGGGAATTAACCTTGTAAACCTACGCTGCACTCCCTCAATAGCTAGAATGTCCTTCCTCAAATTAGGGGACCAAAACTGCACACAATACTCCAGGTGTGGTCTCACTAGGGCTCTGTACAACTGCAGAATGGCCGTTTGTCACTTTGCTCCTACTCATTCTGAGACAGAGGCCGCTGGATCTCGACTCCACAGCCAAAGGAAATATCTCCTTGCATCGAACATGATAAGAATGTTGAAATGGGACTACCTCCAGAGATTGCAGGCACGCAGCGTTCAAGTCTCTCCTCATATGGCCAGTCCACCAAGTGATTGCCTCCCTACATGCCAAGTACATTTACCACGAGATAAAGAACCAAAACAATATACTGACTGCAGATAGAGACAAATTGCTGGAGTAACTCAGCGGGTCAGGCGGCATTTACATAGAAACATAGAAAATAGTGCAGGAGGAGGCCATTCAGCCCTTCGAGCCAGCACCGCCATTCATTGCGATCATGGCTGATCGTCCCCTACCAATAACCCGTGCCTGCCTTCTCCCCATATCCCTTGACTCCACTAGCCCCTAGAGCTCTATCTAACTCTCTCTTAAATCCATCCAGTGACTTGTCCTCCACTGCCCTCTGTGGCAGGGAATTCCATAAATTCACAACTCTCTGGGTGAAAAGGTTTTTTCTCACCTCAGTCTCAAATGACCTCCCCATTATTCTAAGACTGTGGCCCCTGGTTCTGGACTCGCCCCCACATTGGGAACATTTTTCCTGCATCTAGCTTGTCCAGTCCTTTTATAATTGTATATGTTTCTATAAGATACCCCCTCATCCTTCTAAACTCCAGTGAATACAAGCCTAGTCCTTTCAATCTTTCCTCATATGTCAGTCTCGCCATCCCAGGGATCAATCTCGTGAACCTACGCTGCACTGCCTCAATCACAAGGATGTCCTTCCTGGGGTAAAACGTCACGCTCTCCACTTATCATCCTGGGGGGCGATTTCAATGTCCCGGGTGTAGATTGGTCTGCCGAGGCATACAAAGCAAACCAAAAGGGGCTCTCCAGGAAGCCCTGGCTGACCTTACTCTGGAAAATCACCTGTCCCAAAAAGTCACTTTCCCAACCAGGCGTGATGAGACAAGTGGAACCGAAAATAATTTAGATTTACTGTTCACTTCACACCCAGATTTAATTTCGGATCGTGTGCTGGAATTAACGATCATTATATTATCCAAGCAAAACTGCACTTAAAGCTTAAAGTTCCTTCAAAACCACCGCGTAAAATTTCCCTGCTGGAAAAAAATGAACAGCGAGGAATTTAAAGTCTTAGCAAAAAAACTGGTAAAAGATTTCTTCAACCTGCAACCAGATTAAAGATCCGTATAAGACAACTGGGTGTGGCTGAGAAACTCCTTAAATAATATTGGTACAAATCACGTTCCTCAAAAACTCATTAAGGGCCGTAGGCGTCCTCTTTTGGTTTTCGGCAAAACTGAAACGTCTCTGCAGTAAGAAAGAGAAGTTTTATATCCGTGCCAAAAAACAGAGGGGTACAAAACTGGAATGGGACAATTCTATTAGAGTGCAAAAGCAAGTGGATCGTGCAATCAGGAGTGCTCATAGACAACATGTTTCCTCTATTGCGTTAGTTTGACTTCAGTGGGGGGCAAATTAATGGAAAAGATACTTAGAGATAATATATATAAGCATCTAGATAAACAGGGTCTGATTAGGACCAGTCAACATGGATTTGTGCCTGGAAGGTCATGTTTGACTAATCTTCTTGAATTTTTTGAAGAGGTTACTAGGGAAATTGATGAGGGTAAAGCAGTGGATGTTGTCTATATGGACTTTAGTAAGGCCTTTGACAAGGTTCCTCATGGAAGGTTGGTTAAGAAGGTTCAACTGTTGGGTATAAATGCAGGAATAGCAAGATGGATTCAACAGTGGCTGAATGGGAGAAGCCAGAGGGTAATGGTGGATGGCTGTTTATCGGGTTGGAGGCAGGTGACTAGTGGGGTGCCTCAGGGATCTGTGTTGGGTCCTTTGTTGTTTGTCATGTACATCAATGATCTGGATGAAGGTGTGGTAAATTGGATTAGTAAGTATGCAGATGATACCAAGATAGGGGGTGTTGTGGATAATGAAGAGGATTTCCAAAGTCTACAGAGTGATTTAGGCCATTTGGAAAAATGGGCTGAAAGATGGCAGATGGAGTTTAATGCTGATAAATGTGAGGTGCTACACCTTGGCAGGACAAATCAAAATAGGACGTACATGGTAAATGGTAGGGAATTGAAGAATACAGTTGAACAGAGGGATCTGGGTATAACCGTGCATAGTTCCTTGAAGGTGGAATCTCATATAGATAGGGTGGTAAAGAAAGCTTTTTGGTATGCTAGCCTTTATAAATCAGAGCATTGAGTATAGAAGCTGGGATGTAATGTTAAAATTGTACAAGGCATTGGTGAGACCAAATCTGGAGTATGGTGTACAATGTTGGTCGCCCAATTATAGGAAGGATGTCAACAAAATAGAGAGAGTACAGAGGAGATTTACTAGAATGTTGCCTGGGTTTCAACAACTAAGTTACAGAGATAGGTTGAATAAGTTAGGTCTTTATTCTCTGGAGCACAGAAGGTTAAGGGGGGACCTGATAGAGGTCTTTAAAATGATGAGAGGGATAGACAGAGTTGATGTGGACAAGCTTTTCCCTTTGAGAATAGGGAAGATTCAAACAAGAGGACATGACTTCAGAATTAAGGGACAGAAGTTTAGGGGTAATATGAGGGGGAACTTCTTTACTCAGAGAGTGGTAGCGGTGTGGAATGAGCTTCCAGTGGAAGTGGTGGAGGCAGGTTCATTGGTATCATTTAAAAATAAATTGGATAGGCATATGGATGAGAAGGGAATGGAGGGTTATGGTATGAGTGCAGGCAGGTGGGACTAAGGGGAAAAAAAAAAAATTTGTTCGGCATGGACTTGTAGGGCCGAGATGGCCTGTTTCCGTGCTGTAATTGTTATATGGTTATATGGTTATTCTTGGGGGAGAGCAACCCAAGGCTTTTTGGAGATATGTGAAATCCAGACGGACAGACAGACAACACTGGTGTCCAGATGCTCAAAGTGAACAACTGTCTGATCACTGAGGACCTGGCGAAAGCAGAAGCTCTTGCAAACCAATTTCAACACGTTTTCACCCGGGAAGATGTGGAGCCTTCATCATTCCCTGTCCTACCGCCCAACCCGTATGCTGACATGCCTGCTATTAAAATTGAGGTTGACGGTGTCAAGAAGTTATTGCTCAACATCAATACCACAAAAGCAATTGGACCAGATCAGATACAGAACCAAGCCCTCAAGATCGCAGCCGAACAACTGGCTCCAGTTTTACAGTTCATTTTCCAACAATCGCTTGACTCAGGTGATGTTCCGCTGGATTGGAGGAAGGCTAACATCACTCCTCTCTTTAAGAAGGGTTCAACCACCAACCCAGCGAATTACTGTCCAGTTTCATTAACAAGTACTTGCTGCAAATTGCTGGAGCATTTAATTGATAGTAATCTGATGCGACACGCGAGCAAACATAACATTCTTGCTGACAACCAACATGCATTTAGGAGGCATAGATCTTGCGAGTCACAGCTTATCCTGACGACAAATTACTTGGCCAAGCACCTTGATCGTAACGTCATCACGGATTTAGTTGTGCTGGACTTTTCTAATGCATTTGATGTCATCCCACACCAGAGACTGCTCCGGAAGCTTGACATCTATGGTATTCGTTCCAACACGAAACGATGGATTTCCAGTTTCCTGGCAAAATGTCTTCAGCGTGTGTGTGTGTGTGAATGGAAAGAGCTCCAATTGGCATCCAGTGTTGAGTGGCACACCACAGGCCACAGTACTTGGCCCACACCTATTTTTGCTTTATGTAAATGACATCCATGAAAAAGTCGCAAGTACGACCAGACTTTTCGCTGCCTCCGGTTTCCTTCCACGCCCCAAAGACGTGCAGGTTTATAATTGGTAAAATTATAAATTGCCCCAGGTGCGGTGGACAGTGCCAGTGTTCCAGGGTCACCGGTCAGCACGGACTCGGTGGGCCGAAGGGCCTGTTTCCACGCTGTATCTCTAAACTAAACTATATTAACCAGCTTCTTCCCAGCAACCATCAGGCTAACCACACTTACCTCAACTCTATATCAACATCAAACTCTTGCAGATTTGGCACTGCTAAGGTTTTTCCACGTATTTTGTTATTTTGCATTATCGCGGTCTAGTCTAGTTAGAGTAACTGATTATTTATCATATCCTTATTGCAGTTGTTGCACCCCATGAGCCCCCAAAGCTGCAGCAAACGTTGCCAGGACTCAAGGGTCTGAGTTACAGGGCGAGGTTGACGAGGCAGGAGGATGAGGGGTGATCTTATAGAGGTGTATAAAATCATGAGAGGAATAGATCATGCAGAGTCTCTTACCCAGAGTTGGGGAATTGAGGGTCAGAGGTTCAAAGTGAAGGGTGAAAAGATTTAATAGGCACCCGAGGGGTAACTTGTTCACACAAAGGGTGGTGGGTGTATGGAACAAGCTGCCAGAGGAGGTAGTTGAGGCTGGGACTATGCCCAACGTTTAAGAAAGAGTTAGACGGGCACATGGATAGGACAGGTTTGGAGGGATATGGACCAAACGCAGGCAGGTGGGGCTAATGTAGATGGGACATTGTGGGCAAGTTGGGCTGAAGAGCCTGTTTCGCCACTGTATCACTAAGTAAGAATGTTATGGTTCCCGTTCACATGTGATAAATAAACTCTATCTCTCTCTCACTCTCCGTGTTTACAGAAGTGTCTTTGTTCTCAAATAGTTCCAGTGAATTTTATTGTCACGTGTAACTGAATACGTGGAACTCTTTGATTTACATACAATCCAGTAAAGTCATATAATCACCACAATCAAACAAAGGTGAGGTCGTGTCTTCCTTTATATGGTTGCCTGGTTATGTTATATTGAGCGGCACGGTGGTGCAGCAGTAGAGTTGCTGCCTCACAGCGCCAGAGACCCCGGTTCAATCCCGACCACGGGCGCTGTCTGAACGGAATTTGCACGTTCTCCCCGTGACCTGCGCGTGTTTCCTCCGGGATCTTTGGTTTCCTCCCACATGCCTAAGACGTACAGGTTTGTAGGGTGATTGGCCTGGGAGAAACGTAAAATTGTCCCCTGCGTGTGTAGGATGGTGTTAGTGTGTGGGGATCGTTGGTCGGTTGAGAGGGAAAGACAGATTAGCCATGGTTAAATGGCATTGACTCGATGGGCCGTAGGCCGTTTCCACGCTGTATCTCTAAGCTAAACTAAGATTGTTAACATGTTCCCGATGTTGGGGGAGTCCAGAACCAGGGGCCACAGTTTAAGAATAAAGAGTAAGTCATTTAGAACGGAGACGAGGAAACACTTTTTCTCACAGAGAGTGGTGAGTCTGTGGAATTCTCTGCCTCAGAGGGCGGTGGAGGCAGGTGCGGGTGCGGGTGTGTGTGTGTGTGTGTGTGTGTGTGTGTGTGTGTGTGTGTGTGTGTGTGTGTGTGTGTGTGTGTGTGTGTGTGTGTGTGTGTGTGTGTGTGTGTGTGTGTGTGTGCGTGCGTGCGTGTGTGTGTGTGTGTGTGTGTGTGTTGCCTGTGTATTTATCAGGAAACTGAATGATCCTACCTCAACCAGAGAGCAGTGCTGAACTCGGACTATCCTTGATCGGACTTTGCTCGCTTTACCTTGCACTAAACGTTATTCCCTTATCATGTATCTGTACGCTGTAAGTGGCTCAATTGTAATCATGTATTGTTAAACCTCAATAATGAGAGGTTGAAAATGACCGCAAAACTCCAGTTGGTCCGCACAGGTTTTGAGAACTCAACCGGGTATACCGTCAGGTCCAGGCGCTTTCTGAGGGTTCACCCCCCTGAAGGATCTTCTGACGTCGGCCTCTGTGACTATGACTGTAACACCGTCAGGGCATATGGGGGCTTGGGAAGGCACATCAGTGTTCTTCCTATCAAACCGTGCGTAAAATGTTTTGAGCTCGTCAGGGAGTGATGCTTCGCTGTCGCTTGAGCTGCCTCCTGATTCGCCTTGTAGGTAATGGCATTCAAGCCCCGCCACAGTTGCCGAATATCCGTCTCATCCTCCAGCTTAGAGCAGAAGTCCCTTTGGTCTTTTTGATGGCCTTTCCAAGGTCGTATCTGGACTTCTTATAGACCTCTATATCGCCAGACCTGAATGCCCGGGATCTTGCCTTCATAAGAATGCGGATCTCATGGTTCATCCAAAGCTTCTGGTTAGGAAACACTCGGAAGGTTTTTGTTGGAACGCAGTCCTCCACACATTTCCTTATGAAGTCTGTAACAACTGTGGCGTATTTATTCAGGTCCGTTGCTGAGTCCTTGAACATTGCCCATTCTACAAACTCCAAGCAGCCCTGGAGTTGTTCCTCTGGCTCCACCGACCAGCTCTGTACTGTCCTCACCGCTGGGGGTGCGCTCTTCAGTTGTTGCCTGTAGGCAGGAAGAAGCAGCAATGCTGAATGGTCGTATTTACCGAAGTGAGGGCGAGGGATAGAGTGATAGGTGTCTTTGATGGATGTGTAGTAGTGGTCAATGGTGTTTGATCCTCTGGTGCTGCAGGAGACTTGTTCGTGGAAGTTAGGGAGCGATTTCTTCAGGTTGGCTTTATTGAAGTCCCCGGCTACGGTGGTAAACGCCTCGGGGTAAGCAGTCTGGTGCCTGTTGACCACGGCGTGCAGCTCCTCCAGTGCCAGACGGACGTCTGCCTGGGGTGGGATGTAGACCGCAGTCAGGATAATGGAGGTGAATTCCCTCGGTAGGTAGAAGGGGCGGTACTTCACCGCCAGGTGTTCCAGGTGCGGAGAGCAGGAGTTGGACAGGTCAGCCACGTCTGAGCAGCACGCAGAGTTCACCAGGAGGTAGATGCCCCCTCCTCTCCCTTTCCCAGATGCCAGTGTACAGTCCATACAGTGGATGGAGAACCCTTCAGGCTGGACCACTGAGTCTGGAGAGCTGGGGGTGAGCCATGTCTCTGTGAAATAGAACACAGAGCATTCCCTCAGCTCCCGTTAACAAAGCAGCCTTGAACTTCATTTGATTTTCCAGTGACTGTACCAGGATGGTAGGAAGAGGAGATCGTAGTTCCCTGCGCTTCAGCCTGACGTAGTCCTGCCCGCAATCCACGTTTCCAGACACCATGGAGGCCTCCGTGGTGTTTCCGTTCAGTACTTAAGGGCCTGTCCCTTACGCCACTTTTTCGGTGACTGTCGGCACCCGTCATAGGTTGTTACAGGTCGCCGAAACTGTTCAACATTTTGAAAATCCAGCGGCGACCAGAACAAGGTGCAACTCTTTGGGCGACTACTCATGACCGTACAGGCTTCACCCCGCGACATGTCACCAGCGTGTCGCCTGTATGGTCGTGAGTCGTCTCCTCAGTCGCCCAAAGAGTCGTAGCATCTTTCTGGTCGCCGCTGGATTTTCAACACGTTGAACATTTTCGCCGACCTGCAACGACCTATGACGGGTGCCGGCAGTCTCCGAAAAAGTTGCGTAAGTGGGACAGGCCCATTAGTGTTCCTGCGGTCCTCAGGTCGGGGATTCCCCTGCGATTGGGAATTCCCTTAAGGGCCTGTCACACTTGGCCGCCATTTACTCGACAGGCCGGAAGTGACGGGCTGGAGCGCGTGAGGTCATTTGAAAACCCAGTGGAAAGTTGTTTAGTGCATAATACTGTATTTTCTTTCGAATTAAGGTGTAATTCTGAACATTGGTCGCTTTGGGTCATGTTTTCATCCCCCCCCCCTTCACCCCCCTCCCCCCCCCCCCCCCCCCCCACCCCCACACGGAATATACATGTTTGCTTCGTGTTCAGTACAAATGGTATTAGACAATAGACAATAGGTGCAGAAGTAGGCCATTCGGCCCTTCGAGCCAGACTTGCTCGAGCCACTATTCAATGTGATCATGACTGATCATCCCCAATCACTACCCCGTTCCTGCCTTCTCCCCATATCCCCTGACTACGCTATTTTTAAGAGCCCTATCTAGCTCTCTCTTGAAAGCATCCAGAGAACCTGCCTCCACCGCCCTCTGAGGCAGAGAATTCCACAGACTCACCAATCTCTGTGAGAAAAAGTGTTTCCTCGTCTCCGTACTAAATGGCCCATGGTTCTGGACTCCCCCAACATCGGGAACATGTTTCCTGCCTCTAGCGTGTCCAAGCCCTTAACAATCTTATATGATTCAATGAGATACCCTCTCATCCTTCTAAAATCCAGAGTGTACAAGCCCAGCCGCTCAGCATATGACAGTCCCGCCATCCCGGGAATTAACCTTGTAAACCTACGCTGCACTCCCTCAATAGCAAGAATGACCTTCCTCAAATTAGGGGACCAAAACTGCTCTATACTATAGACCAAAACTATATGTATCTGTACACACACTGAACTTAGCGTTCTCTCATGTTTATTTATTATATTGTTTACAGTGTACCATGTTAACACATTCTGTTGTGCTGCTGCAAGTAAGAATGTCACAAGCACGATACAACAGGTTCACACAAGGCGGGATGCTGAGCGGTGGGCTAAAGTCCGTGGGCAGGAGATCGTATTACCACTGGGGGGGGGGGGGGGGGGTATAAAGTCGTCATTGATCAAAATCTGGACTTTTACATAAAGAATGCAGCAACATTAACCGTGAAACCTCTCAAATGTTGTGAACCTCAGGATGCATCACGGCACGGTTTGGGAACAGCTCCATCCAAGACCACAAGACATTGCTGTGAATAGTGGCCCAGACCATCACGGAAAACCAGCCTCCCTTCCATTGACTCCATTTACACCTCAAGCTGCCTCGGCAAGGCCAGAAACATAAATCAGGACGAGTCAATGGACAATAGACAATTGACAATAGGTGCAGGAGTAGGCCATTCGGCCCCGTTCCTGCCTTCTTCCCATATCCCCTGACTCCGCTATATTTAAGAGCGCTATCCAACTCTCTCTTGAAAGCATCCAGAGAATTGGCCTCCACTGCCTTCTGAGACAGAGAATTCCACAGATTCACAACTCTCTGTGTGAAAGCGCTTTTCCTCATCTCCGTTCTAAATGGTTTACCCCTTATTCTTAAACTGTGGCCCCTGGTTCTGGACTCTCCCAACATCGGGAACATGTTTCCTGCCTCTAACATGTACAATCCCTTAATAATCTTATATGTTTCAATAAGATCCCCTCCCATCCTTCTAAATTCCAATATATACAAGCCCAGCCGCTCCATTCTATCAACATATGACAGTCCCGCCATCCCGGGAATTAACCTCATGAACCTACGCTGCACTCGCTCAATAGCAAAAATGTCCTTCCTCAAATTTAGAGACCAAAACTGCACAATACTCCAGGTGTGGTCTCACTAGGGCCCTGCACAACTGCAGAAGGACCTCTTTGCTCCTGTACTCAACCACTCTTGTTATGAAGGCCAACATGCCATTAGCTTTCTTCACTGCCTGCTGTACCTGCATGCTTACTTTCAGTGACTGATGAACAAGGACCCCCCAGATCTCGTTGTACTTCCCCTTTTCCCAACTTGACACCATTCAGATAATAATCTGCCTTCATGTTTTTACCACCAAAGTGGATAACCTCACATTTATCCACATTAAACTGCACCTGCCATGCTTCTGCCCACTCACCCAATCTGTCCAAGTCACCCTGCATCCTCATAGCATCCTCCTCACAGTTCACACTGCCACTCAGCTTTGTGTCATCTGCAAATTTGCTAGTGTTACTTTTAATCCCTTCATCTAAATCATTGATATATATTGTAAAAAGCTGTAGTCCCAGCACCGAGCCTTGCGGTACCCCACTAGTCACTGCCTGCCATTCTGAAAGGGACCCGTTAATCACTACTCTTTGTTTCCTGTCTGCCAACCAATTTTCTATCCATGTCAGTACCCTGCCTCCAATACCATGAGCTCTAATTTTGCCCACTAATCTCTATGTGGGACCTTATCAAAGACTTTCTGAAAGTCCAGGTACACCACATCCACTGGCTCTCCCTTGTCCATTTTCTTAGTTCAGATTCAGATTCAGATTCAAACTGGCAATCACCGAGGAACAGAGTTACATTCTGAAAGAATTCCAGAAGATTAGTCAAGCATGATTTCCCCTTTGTAAATCCATGCTGACTCGGACCAATCCTGCTACTGCTATCCCTGATTCTGGAAGTGTGAGAGGGGAGAAGAGGAACTGGCCAGGGTCACAGCCAGGCCACTCCCTCTCCTCCCCTCTCACACCTCCAGGTTCAGGACAGTTTATTCCCAGCTGTTATCAGGCAACTGAATCATCCCTCCGCAACTCGAGGGCGGTGCTGAACTACTATCCACCTCATTGGTCACCCTTGCACTATCTGCGATCGGACCTTCGTGCACTAAACATTATTCAAGTTGTGCCCTTATCGCACATCTGCTCACTGTGAATGGCTCGATTATAATCAGGCATTGTCTTTCCGCTGACTGGTTGGCACGCAGCAAAAGCTTTTCACTATACCTCAGTACATGTAACAATAAACTATAGACATACACGTGGGGGAACTCGTTGAAACTCGTGAACATAAACTTGGAATGTCGTAGAAAACCACGAGTTTGATTTTCTCTTTCACTCGGGATAGATAACTCGTGGGTGGACTTGCACCATGGGACAGGGCTACAAAACTGAAATTGAACTGAACTGAACATGAGTGTTTGATAGCCGTTGGATTAGCTGCCAGACATGTTTTAATGTAGTCTGGGTATTTTAACTAACCACAGGGAAGGATTTGCTCATCGTATTGTGTCTGTCTGGAGGCAGTGTAGGAGATGACTGATCTCAGAGGAAAGCATTGCAGGAAAGGAGTTTGTTGCAGTGTGTTGAAACTGTGGTTACTCTTCACGACAACATCTACTGGAAGGTGGCGTGTGTAGGCACGGACTTTAGATTCTCAATCTTTCCCCTGTGGGCAGATGTTGATAAAGCAATGACCACAGCTTGTTAACGGCGGAATGCCCCCAACATGAGGGCAGTGCAAAATACCACTGCAAATTCTGAGAAGCCAAAACAAAAAAAGCGACAGGGCAAAATCCGACCTTTCCATCGGCTCCCTGAGTTACAGAACCAATTCAAACGCAAATAGACACAAAATGCTGGAGTAACTTATTTAAAGTTAAGTTCACTTAAATTAATTTAAAAATATAGACAATAGACAATAGGTGCAGGAGTAGACCATTCGGCCCTTCGAGCCAGCACCGCCATTCAATGTGATCATGGCTGATCATCCCCAATCAGTACCCCATTCCTGCCTTCTCCCCATATCCCCTGACTCCGCTATCTGACAGAGCCCTATCCAGCTCGGGCTGCAGAGAAGCAACAAAATTGAGGACTTAACAAAAAGATATTTGAAAGAGACGGGCTAAACGTGATCTGTGATTCTGTAATCCAATGCTTGCCATAGAAGGCACTGCAGATGCTGGTTTACACCAAAGATAGAACAAAAAGCTGGCGTATCTCTGCGTGATGGGCAGCATGTCTGGAGAGAAGGAATGGAGAGAAGGGGTCCAGAGATGCTGCCTGCCCCGCTGAGTTACTCCAGCATTTTATGTCTATCTTTGGTTTAAACCAGCGTCTGCAGTTCCTTCCTACGCAAAAGGTAATTGAGCCGAGGTCATACCCAGTGCAAGGTGTTTCATTGTGTCTCGCTACACTTGGGAAGAGTAGAACATGGCACTAAGATGGAAACCGAGTACTTAGACTTCAGTGATAAAGCATGACAACAGACCCATCGGCCCACCGAGTCCACGCCACATCACAAGCACGAATCAATGCCAGGGTCCAGGGCCCGCTTAAGGGTCCAGGAAACTCAGGGGTTTTAGATGCTCTCTGATCTATTCTGAGCCTTATTTATGATCAATATTTCAGAACAGCAACATGAGAGGTAGTTTTTTCACACTAAAGGTACTGGATGTATGTAACGAGTTGCCAGAGGAGGTAGTTAAGGCTGGGACTATCCTAATGTTTAAGAGACATTTGGACACATACATGGATAGGACAGATTTAGAGGGATATATGGGCCAAACGCGTGTGAGTGGGATTAGTTTAGATGGGACATGTCGGTCGGTGTGGGCAAGTTGGGTTGAAGGGCCTGTTTCCACACTGCATCATTCTATGACTAAAAAGTGAAGAAGAAAAATGCATGTAGGTAAGTAGAGCAGATTTGAAAGAGGAGTGAAATGTAAAGGCGAAATGTAAAGAGAGAGGTTTATGGGTGGAAAGGAGGGGGGGGAGTGGGCTTGGGCAGATGGGTGAAGGGAAAATAGTCACAAAGTGCTGGAGTAACTCAGTGGGTCAGGCAGCATCTGCAGAGAATATGAATAGGCGATGTTTCACAGAGTGCTGGAGTAACTCAGCGAGTCAGGCAGCATTTGTGGAGAACATGGATAGGTGACATGTCACAGAGTGCTGGAGTAACTCGGTGGGTCAGGCAGCATCTCTGGAGAAAAGGTATAGATTATATTTTGGGTCAAGACCGTTCTTCAGTAATATTCATGATGTGCCATGCATAGACATTCCTGAATGTTACCCAAACCATCGTGAGCTACTTTGTTACGGTGCTTGCCCTCTCCTATAACATCTCTGCTGCCTTGGGTGATGCAGGACAGGACACAAGCTTTGGGACACAGTGTGAAGTTGTTGCCGTCTGTCCCAGCCTGGTAAAAACCTGGATGGAGTGGATTTGGAGAGGATGTTTCCACTAGTGGGAGAGTCTAGGACCAGTGGCCACAGCCTCAGAATTAAAATACATTCTTTTAGGAAGGAGATGAGCAGGAATTTCTTAAGTCAGAGGGTGGTGAACTGTGGAATTCATTGCCACAGACAGCTGTGGAGGTCAAGTCAATGGACATTTTTCAGGAGGAGATTGATAGATTCTTGATTGATACGGGTGTCAGAGGTAATGAGGAGAAGGCAGGAGAATGGGTTTGAGCGGGAAAGAGTCATAGAGTGATACAGTGTGGAAACAGGCCCTTCGGCCCAGCATGCCCCATCTGCACTAGTCCCACCTGCCCACGTTTTATCCATATCCCACAGAACCTGCCCTATCCATGTACCTGTCTAACTGTTTCTTAAATGTTGCGATAGTCCCTGCCTCAACTACCTCCTCTGGCAGCTTGTTCCATACACCTACCAACCTTTGTGTGAAAAACATACCCCACAGATTCCTATTAAATCTTTTGCCCTTCACCTTAAACTTATGTCCTCTGCTCCTCGATTCACTTACTCTGGACAAAAGACTCAACCATATCTATTCAAATCATGATTTTATACACCTCTATTAGATCATCCCTCATCCTCCTGTGCTCCATGAAATAGAGTCCCAGTCTACTCAACCTCTCCCTATAGCGCTGGTCCTGGCAACATCCTCGTAAATCTTCACTGTACCCTTTCCAGTTTGTTGACATCTTTCCTATAACATGGTGCCCAGAACTGAACACAATACTCTGAATGCGGCCTCACCAACTTCTTATGCAACTGCAACATGACCTCCCAACCTCTATACTCAGCCTGACCCGCTGAGTTACTCCAGCACTCTGTGAAACGTCACAGAACAGGGCAAGATAAGCAAGTTTGCTGATGATACAGAAGTGAGTGGTTTTGCAGATAGTGAAGATGGTTGTGAAAGATTGCAGCAGGATCTGGATCAATTAGCCAGGTGGGCAGAGGAATGGTTGATGGTTGCATGGTTCCTTGAAGGTCGTGTCGCAGGTATATCAGGTGGTCAAAACGTATTTTGGCCTTGGCATCATCAGTCAGAGTATTGAGTATAGAAGTTGGGAGGTCATGTTGCAGTTGTATAAGACTTTGGTGAGACCGCATTTAGAATATTGTGTTCAGTTCTGGGCACCATGTTATAGGAAAGATGTCAAACTGAAAAGAGTACAGAGATTCCCATCCTGGATCTGTCCAATCAGGGTTTTGTTATCTGCAAACTTGAGAAGCTTGACAGAGATGTCTGTGGAGGTGCAGTCATTGGTGTGGCGAGAGTAGAGGAGAGGGGAGAGTACGCATCTTGCGGTGCTCCTAAGCTGAGCGTTTGCGGGTCCGAGATATGCTTTCCCGCCTCACATGCTGCTTCCTGTCTGTCAGAAAGCTGGTGATCCACCGACAGAGGGGTTCAGGCACAGTCAACTCAGAATTTTTGGAGCTTAGTAGCTCTGGCACAATGGTGTTAAAGTCAATGCAGAGTTAAAATCAATAAAACAAAATCCTCGCATAGGTCCCCTGGCGGTCTAGGTGCTGGAGGATGAAGTGCAGGCCCAGATTGACTGTGTCATCCACAGATCTATTGGCCCAATATGCAAACTGCAGAGGGTCCAGCAGAGGGATTGTGATATTTTTCAGCTTGGCCAGCACAAGCCTTTCAACGGTCGTCATGACTACAGAGGTCAGTGCGACAAGCCTGTAGTCATTAAGGCCAGTAATCCTGTGTTCAAGAAGGAACTGCAGATGCTGGAAGATCGAAGGTACACAAAAATGCTGGAGAAACTCAGCGGGTGCAGCAACATCTATGGAGCGAAGGAAATAGGTGACGTTTCGGGCTGAAACCCTTCTTCAGACTGATGGGGGGTGGGGGGGAGAAGGAAGGAAAAAGGGAGGAGGAGGAGCCCGAGGGCGGGGGGATGGGAGGAGACAGCTCGAGGTTAAAGAAGGGGAGGAGACAGCAAGGGCTAGCAAAACTGGGAGTATTCAACGTTCATGCCATCCGGACGCAAGCAACCCAGGCGGAATATGAGGTGCTGTACCTCCAATTTCTGGTGTTGCTCACTCTGGCAATGGAGGAGACCCAGGACAGAGAGGTCGGATTGGGAATGGGAGGGGGAGTTGGTGCTGAGCCACCAGGAGTTCAGGTAGGTTATTGCGGACTGAGCGGAGGTGTTCGGCGAAACGATCGCCCAACCTCCGCTTAGTCTCCCTGATGTAAATCAGCTGACATCTAGAGCAGTGGATGCAGTAGATGAGGTTGGAGGAGATACAGGTGAACCTTTGTCACACCTGGAACGACTGCTTGGGTCCTTGAATGGAGTCGAGGGGGGAGGTGAAGGGACAGGTGTTGCATTCCTTGCGGTTGCAACGGAAAGACCAGTAATCCTTACCTTTTTACGATTTTTGTTGTTGATTTCTTTCTTAGGGGGGAAAAAAGGGGGGTCGCACACAACGCCCCCCCCCCCCCCTTCAGACGGCCATGCACTCCCTACACACTAGGTGGCAAATTACTGAGCTACATTGACCTACAATCCTGCACGTCTTTGGGATGTGGAGGGAAACTGGAGCGCCCGGAGGAAACCCATGCGGTCACAGAACATGCAAACTCCACGCAGACAGACAGCACCCGAGGTCATGATGGAACCTGGTCTCTGGCTCTGTGAGGCAGCGGCTCTACCCGCTGCGCCTCCACGCGGTAAAACATCACAAGTTGAAAACACAAAGTCGGAGCACCCACCTGTGGTGAAGATTGTTCTTGACCTGGCACGGAGCTCGGGTCCTGTGGCCTTCATCTACCAGGGGTTGCGTGTGGGTGAAGGTATCAGAGGTCCATCTGGCCATTTCTGGTGGGGCCTTCCCTGTCCCAGATGAGGAGGCCCATCGGCGACTGCTGAAGGTCGTGTTCACCAGGGACTGGATGAGGTTTGGTGGACGGTGACCCGGTTCGACGGCCGTGTGTCCTGGTTGATCGTTGTTGCCGGGCATTGATCTCTGCCGCCATGTTCTCTCTGAGGTCTGATATGGAATTGGGCCAAAAGGCTGGTTGCCCCAATGTAGATTGTTCATTTTCCTCCTACCTCACCAAAGTCCCATTCCTGGGGTTCAAACCTTCTCAAACAGTTACACGTTCCACCTCCGCACGCTCCCAGCCATTGAATTCACCAAATTCAAGTAATCCCTCCTCCCTCTCTTCCCTGTCCCCACCCCCATCACACAAAATTATCCCACTACCCAAGTCACCCTGCTCCTTCCCTCCCACCCCCCCCCCCCCCCCCCCCCCCCCCTTCATACGCTCACTGAGTCTTAGAAATAGGCCACTCGGCCCAACTCGCCCATGCCGACCAAGATGCCCCATCCAATAGACAATAGGTTCACGAGTAGGCCATTCGGCCCTTCGAGCCAGCACCAGCATTCAATGTGATCATGGCTGATCATCCCCAATCAGTACCCCGTTCCTGCCTTCTCCCCATATCCCCTGACTCCGCTATCTTTAAGATCCCTATCTAGCTCTCTCTTGAAACTGTCCAGAGAACTGGCCTCCACCGGCAGAGAATTCCACAGACTCACAACTCTCTGTGAGAAAAAGCGTTTCCTCATCTCCATTCTCTCCGCATATGACAGTGCCGCCATCCCGGGAATTAACCAAGCTAATCTAGTCTAGTCTAGTTTAGTTTAGAGATACACAGTGGAAACAGGCCCAGTGAGTCTGCACCGACCAGCGATCACCCCGTACACTAGTACTGTCCTACACACTAGGGACAATTCACAATTTTTTTAACCGAAGCCAATTAACCTGCAAACCTGGATGTCTTTGGTGATTGGGAGGAAACCGGAGCACCCGGAGAAAACCCACGCAGGTCACGGGGAGAGAACGTGCAAACTCCGTACAACCAGCACCACCCGTAGTCAGGATTGAACCTGGGTCCCTGGCGCTGTGAGGCAGCAACTCTGCCGCTACGCCACCGTGCCGCCCCTGCTGTAAATCATTCTCCAATATCACTTTTACTAGCACAAGAAGTACAGCACAGGAACAGGCCATTTGGCCCACATGTCTGTGCTGAATATGACGCCAAGCTAAACTAATTTTGTCTGCGTATACATGACTCATGCTCTGCATATCCACGTGCCTGTCTAAAAGCCTCAAGCACCACGATCGTATCTGCCTCCACCACCACCCTTGGCAGCGAGTTCCAGGCACCCACCCCACATGTGTAAAATAACATTCCCTGTACAGCTCCTTTGCTCCTTTCATCTTAAAGCTTTTCCCTCTAGTCTTTGGCATTTCGACCCTGAGAAGAAAGTTCTGACTGTCTACCTTATCTGTGCCTCTCATAATCGTATTAACTTCGATCAGGTGTCCCCCCCCCCCTCTCTCCAGCCTCTGACTCCTCAGAGAAAACAAATCAATTGTGTCTAATCTCTCTTTAGAGTGAATACGCCCTAATACAAGCAGCCTTCTGGTAAACCACCTCTGCACTCGCTCCAAACCCACAGCATCCTTCCTGTAATGGGCCGACTAGAACTGCACGCCGCTCTGCAAATGCAGCCTGACCAACATCCTATAGATGCTGCATCATAACTAGCTGACTCTTCTACACAATGCCCCAACCTCTGAAGGCAAGGAGGAGGGGAGAGAGAGGGAGAGAGAGAGAGAGAGAGGAGAGGGGGGGGGGAGAGGGGGAAAACAAAGATTTTCACGTGACAATAATAAATCTCTCTATTGCTTTAGACTTTAGAGATACAGCGTGGAAACAGGCCCTTGGGCGCACAGAGTCCACGCCGACTAGCGATCACTGTCCTTCCTACACACACTAGGGACAATTTTTACCAAAGCCAATTAACCTACAAACCCACAGGTCTTTGGAGTGTGGGAGGAAACCGGAGCACGCGGAGAAAACCCACACGGGTCACAGGGAAAACGTACAAACTCCGTACAGACAGCACCCGTGGTCAGGATCGAACCAGGGACTGTTGCGCTGTGAGGCAGCAGCTCAACCAGCTGTGCTACCGTGCCTACCTTCTACTCCCTCTGTTTATTTCAGAGTGGGGGGTCAATAGACAATAGACAATAGGTGCAGGAGTAGGCCATTTGGCCCTTCGAGCCAGCGCCACCATTCAATGTGATCGTGGCTGATCATCCCCAATCAGCACCCCATTCCTGCCATCTCCCACTATACCCTGGCTCCGCTATCTTTAACCGGGTTGGCAGGGGAGTTACCTGTCATTAGAGGGAGATGTTCTGAGACCAGGGGGTCGCACCGCACTGTAGGAGCTGCCATGTTCTGTCCAGTGCCGACATTAGCGACCATACCCCGGCAAATCCAGCTGCCAGAGCCCGGCCTGAGCTTGCCAAGGGACCGCTCACAGTCCTTTACATCATTCACTACTTGGTTACACATTAAATAATGACATTGGCTGGGAACAAACTGGTTGACTGAACACAGAGAGGGGCAGGGAGAGGCAGAGGAGAGAGAGAGAGAGAGAGAGAGAAAGGGTTCCTTTGTCTCTATCCAGTATAGAAGTCGGGAGGTCACGTTGCAGTTGTACAAGACCTTGGTGAGGCCGCATTTAGAGTATTGTGTTCAGTTCTGGACACCGTGTTATAGGAAAGATGTCAAGCTGGAAAGGATACAGAGAATAGACACAAAAAGCTGGAGTAACTCAGCAGGGCAGGGCAAGGCAGGGCAGGGCAGGGCAGGGCAGGGCAGGGCAGGGCAGGGCAGGGCAGGCCAGCATCTCTGGAGAGAAGGAATGGGTGACGTTTCGGGGTTGAGGCCCTTCTACAGACTGAGTCTATCTTTGGTACAAACCAGCATCTGCAGTTCTTTCCTACACTTGGCTACAGAGAAGATTTACGAGGATGTTGCCAGGACTCGAGGGTGTGAGCTATAGGGAGAGGTTGAGTAGGCTGGGTCTCTATTCCCTGGAGCACAGGAGGATGAGGGGTGATCTTATAGGGGTGTACAAAATCACCAGAGGAATAGATCGGGTAGATGCACACAGTCTCTTGCCTAGAGTAGGTGAATCGAGGACCAGAGGACATGCTGTATAGGTTTAAGGTGAAGGGGAAACTATTTATTAGGAATCTGAGGGGTAACCTTTTCATACAAAGGGTGGTGGGTGTATGGAACAAGCTGCCAGTGGTAGTTGAGGCAGGGTGTTAGGACTATCCTAACATATTAGAAACAGTTAGACAGGTACCTGTACATGGATCGAACGAGTTTGGAGGCATACGGCCCAAATGCTTTCAGGTGGGACTAGTGTAGTGGGGACATGTTGGCGGGTGTGGGCAAGTTGGGCTGAAGGGCCTGTTTCCACACTGTATCACTCTATGACTATCATATGCAATACTAGTTACACATTGCAAGAACAACATGGAGGCTTTGCGGAAGATGCAGAGAGGTTTAACCAAGTGCTACCTGGACTAGAGAGCATTGGCAACAAGGTCGGACAAATTTGGATAGTTTCCTCTGGAGGTTGAGGGAAGGCCTGTGTAGAGTATAACATTGCCAGCGGCACGACTTCCACCAAGTGTTTCCTCAGTGTCTAAAGGGCCTGTCCCACTTACGTGTCCTTAGCATGCAAATTACGCGACCTCGTGGTTGCGTTGAGGCGCATGGGCATCGTGTGGCCGCGCGGGGCCGGTCCCACTTAGAAGCGCGGAGCGGTATGTAGTTGTGCGCGGTATCGCGCGGCGCTCCATAATTTTTGTAGCGAACAAAATCTTCGCGCGCCAACGGTCTGCACGTAACTGACGACCAAAGTGGGACAGGCCCAAGACCCTGGCGTGACGCAACATCTCGCCTCCAACAGCAGCAGGAGCAGGCAAACGATCGCCAAACTCGGCCTGGGACTCACGGCCATTGTGGTCCGGATCCGCCCCCACTTCTACTCCCAGAGGGGGCCAAGAAAATTAAAGATAGACACAAAATGCTGGAGTAACTCAACGGGACAGGCAGCATCTCTGGAGATAAGGAAAGGGTGACGTTTCGGGTCAAGACCCTTCTTTTCAGACTGAAGAAGAGTCTCGACACGAAACGTCACCCATTCCTTCTCTCCAGAGATGATGCCGGTCCCGCTGAGTTACTCCAGCTTTGTGTCCATCTTCAAATGACGTCACATGCTCCAGACAGCTGTGCGTACGCATGAAATCGCGCCCGACCTTCACGGGACCATCGCGGCTCAACGCGACCATGAGGTTGCATAATTTGTGTGCCAAGGACACGTAAGTGGGACAGGCCCTTAACACTCCTGAGAAAACAATCCAAGTCTGTCCAACCTCACCCTTATAGCTAATACTTCAGACTTTAGAAATGCAGCATGGAAACATGCCCATCAGCCCACCGAGTCCCTGCTGCCAGCTATCTGAGGGGAGAAAGGGTAGAGAGCCACAACCAAGGTGGAAATCTCAAAGACTAGAGGGCATAGCTTTAAGGTGAGAGGGGGAAACTTTAAAGCAGATGTGAAGGGTAAAGGCCCTGTCACACTTTCCCGAGTTACTCACAAATTCTCCCGAGTTTTTCCTTTGATTCAAACTCGGAGAGTTACGGTAATAGCCAGCCGCAGGTACTCGGGGCTATTTTTTTAACTTGTGGACATTTTTCAACATGCTGAAAAAATGTCCAGACTTACCTGATGCCCCGAGTACCTACGGCTGGCATTACGAGCCGCTACGAAACATCTGCGGACTCCTACGGACATTCCCGACATTCTCCGAGTTCGAATCGGGAGAATTCGGGAAAGTGGAACTGGGTCTTAAGTTTATTTTGTTGGAGATGGTATCAAACACGAAATTAGAAATGCGTGCGACAAACGCAAAACGGTTATAATGGGTGACTTCAATCTACATATAGATTGGGTGAATCAAATTGGCAGGGGTGCTGAGGAAGAGGATTTCTTGGAATGTATGCGGGATAGTTATCTAAATCAACATGTAGAGGAACCAACGAGAGAGCATGCTATTTTAGACTGGGTATTGAGTAATGAGGAAGGGTTAGTTAGCAATCTTGTTGTATGTGCCCCCTTGGGCAAGAGTGACCATAATATGGTTGAGTTCTTCATTAGGATGGAGAGTGACATTGTTAATTCAGAAACAATGGTTCTGAACTTAAAGAAAGGTAACTTTGAGGGTATGAGACGTGAATTGGCCAAGATTGACTGGCAATTAATTCTAAAAGGGTTGACGGTAGATATGCAATGGAAGACATTTAAAGATTGCATGGATGAACTACAAAAATTGTTCATCCCAGTTTGGCAAAAGAATAAATCAGGGAAGGTAGTACATCCATGGATAACAAGGGAAATCAGGGATAGTATCAAAGCGAAGGATGATGCGTACAAATTAGCCAGAAAAAGCAGCATACCGGAGGACTGGGAGAAATTCAAAGACCCGCAGAGGAGGACAAAGGGCTTAATTAGGAAAGGGAAAATAGATTATGAAAGAAAACTGGCAGGGAACATAAAAACTGACTGCAAAAGTTTTTATAGATATGTGAAAAGAAAGAGATTAGTTAAAACAAATGTAGGTCCGTTGCAGTCAGAAACAGGTGAGTTGATCATGGGGAACAAGGATATGGCGGACCAATTGAATAACTACTTTGGTTCCGTCTTCACTAAGGAAGACATAAATAATTTGCCGGAAATAGCAGGGGACCGCGGGTCAAAGGAGCTGGAGGAATTGAGTGAAATCCAGGTTAGCCGGGAAGTGGTGTTGGGTAAATTGAATGGATTAAAGGCCGATAAATCCCCAGGGCCAGATAGGCTGCATCCCAGAGTACTTAAGGAAGTAGCTCCAGAAATTGTGGATGCATTAGTAATAATCTTTCAAAGCTCTTTAGATTCTGGAGTAGTTCCTGAAGATTGGCGGGTAGCAAACGTAACCCCACTTTTTAAGAAGGGAGGGAGAGAGAAAATGGGGAATTACAGACCAGTTAGTCTAACATCGGTAGTGGGGAAACTGCTAGAGTCAGTTATTAAAGATGAGATAGCAGCACATTTGGAAAGTGGTGAAATCATTGGACAAAGTCAGCATGGATTTACGAAAGGTAAATCATGTCTGACGAATCTTATAGAATTTTTCGAGGATGTAACTAGTAGCGTGGATAGGGGAGAACCAGTGGATGTGGTGTATCTGGACTTCCAGAAGGCTTTCGACAAGGTCCCACATAAGAGATTAGTATACAAACTTAAAGCACAAGGCATTGGGGGTTCAGTAGTGATGTGGATAGAGAACTGGCTGGCAAACAGGAAGCAAAGAGTAGGAGTAAACGGGTCCTTTTCACAATGGCAGGCAGTGACTAGTGGGGTACCCCAAGGCTCAGTACTGGGACCCCAGCTATTTACAATATATATTAATGATCTGGATGAGGGAATTGAAGGCAATATCTCCAAGTTTGCGGATGACACTAAGCTGGGGGGCAGTGTTAGCTGTGAGGAGGATGCTAGGAGACTACAGGGTGACTTGGATAGGCTGGGTGAGTGGGCAAATGTTTGGCAAATGCAGTATAATGTGGATAAATGTGAGGTTATCCATTTTGGTGGCAAAAACAGGAAAGCAGACTATTATCTAAATGGTGGCCGATTGGGAAAGGGGGAGATGCAGCGAGACCTGGGTGTCATGGTACACCAGTCATTGAAGGTAGGCATGCAGGTGCAGCAGGCAGTAAAGAAAGCGAATGGTATGTTAGCTTTCATTGCAAAAGGATTTGAGTATAGGAGCAGAGAGGTTCTACTGCAGTTGTACAGGGTCTTGGTGAGACCTCACCTGGAGTATTGCGTACATTTTTGGTCTCCAAATCTGAGGAAGGACATTATTGCCATAGAGGGAGTGCAGAGACGGTTCACCAGACTGATTCCTGGGATGTCAGGACTGTCTTATGAAGAAAGACTGGATAGACTTGGTTTATACTCTCTAGAATTTAGAAGATTGAGAGGGGATCTTATAGAAACTTACAAAATTCTTAAGGGGTTGGACAGGCTAGATGCAGGAAGATTGTTCCCGATGTTGGGGAAGTCCAGGACAAGGGGTCACAGCTTAAGGATAAAGGGGAAATCCTTTAAAACCGAGATGAGAAGAACTTTTTTCACACAGAGAGTGGTGAATCTCTGGAACTCTCTGCCAGTAGGGCAGATTTCAATGGGACGGGTAACATGGGTTCAAGAGGGTAGTTGAGGCCAGTTCATTGGCTATATTTAAGAGGGAGTTAGATGTGGCCCTTCTGGCTAAGGGGATCAGGGGGTATGGAGAGAAGGCAGGTACGGGATACTGAGTTGGATGATCAGCCATGATCATATTGAATGGCGGTGCAGGCTCGAAGGGCCGAATGGCCTACTCCTGCACCTAATTTCTATGTTTCTATGTTTCTATGTCTATTTTACATGAGGGTGGGTGCCTGGAACGCGCTGCCAAGAGGGGTGGTGGAAGCAGATACGATAGTGGCGTTTAAAAGGTTTACAGATCAGCCGCATGGATATGCAGGGAATGGAGGGATATGGTTCACGTGCGGGCAGGAGGGATTGGTTTAATTTGGCAGCAGGTTCTACAGGCAGTTGAAGGAGCTGTTTCTTTGTTGCACCATTGTACATTGTAAAACATGCGATCTTATCATCTCATCCTCAGACTGATTGTGTAATCGGCAAGGTCAACATGCTTTTTGTAAAATTAACAAGACTTTTTTTTCTCAAAGTTTTGTGCTTAGTTTAGTTTGGAGATGGACATTCAGTGGATATTTTTAAGGCAGATATAGATTCTCGTTTCGTACGCGTGTCAGTTGTTGTGGGAACAAGGCAGGAGTATTGGTTTGGGAGGGAGAGATAGATCAGCCGTGATTGAATGGTGGAGTAGACTCGGTGGGCTAATGCTACTCCTATCCCTTATGAACTTATGAATTACAGCGCGGAAACAAGCCCTTCGGCCCACTAAGATCCCCGTACACAAGCACTATCCTACGCACTGGGGACAATTTATAATCTTTATAGAATGCCAATTCACCTACAAACCTGCAGGGCTTTGTCGTGTGGGAGGAAACCGGAGCACCCGGAGAAAACCCACACGGACACGGGAGAATGTACAAACTCTGTACATGGTAGTCTAGATCGATCCTGCCTTCTCCCCATAACCTCTGACACCCGCACTAATCAAGAATCTATCTATCTCCGCCTTAAATATATCCACTGACTCGAGCCACGATCACAATGAATGGCGGTGCTGGCTCGAAGGGCCGAACGGCCTCCTGCACCTATTTTCTATGTTTCTGTGACTTGGCCTCCGCCTGTGGCAAAGAATTCCACAGATTCACCACCGTCTGAAGAAGGATGTTCTTTGGAAATATGTAGGTACTGTCGATGAGGAAGCAAAGACAGTGGATTACACAGTGAGATGAGATTTCAATGGGATGGGTAACATGGGTTCAAGAGCAGGTGCACAAGAGCTTCTGAACCAAGGGGCTCCGTCCTAGAGAAAGGGTCGTGAAACAGCACGGAACTGCTCATGTTCTGCTCAGAGAGTTGAGCTGAGTTGAGTTTAGCTATGTTTCGTTGAGTCTGGTTTAGCTTAGCTTAGTTCAGTTTAGCTTAGGTTAGTTGATGTTGGGGGAGTCCAGAACCAGGGGCCACACAGTTTAAGAATAAGGGGTAAGCCGTTTAGAACGGAGACGAGGAAACACTTTTTCTCACAGAGAGTGGTGAGTCTGTGGAATTCTCTGCCTCAGGGGGCGGTGGAGGCAGGTTCTCTGGATGCTTTCAAGAGAGAGCTAAATAGGGCTCTTAGAAATA